>NW_026776100.1:0-20235 GCF_027477595.1 Haemorhous mexicanus
TAATGGAATTTTTGGTGGAATTTTAATGGAATTTTTTCGGATTTTTGGTGGAATTTTAATGGAATTATTTTGATTTTTTGGGGATTTTCTGTTGAATTTTTATGGAATTTTTTTTGGATTTTAATGGAATTTTTTTGATTTTTTTGGGATTTTTTGGGGATTTTTATGGAATTTTTGGGGATTTTTGGTGGAATTTTAATGGAATTATTTTCTATTTTTTGGGGGATTTTTAGGGGATTTTTTTGGGATTTTTACAAAGATTTTTGGGGATTTTTGGTGGAATTTTAATGGAATTATTTTGATTTTTTTGGGATTTTTTGGGGATGAATTTTTGGGGCTTTTTTTGTCATTTTTTGGCCGATTTTTTTGGATTTTTTAAAATTTTTTCAGGGAATATTTGTGCAATTTTCTGGGATTTTTTCTTTATTTTTTCAGAGAATTTTTTTGAGGAATTACTTTGAATTTTTTTGGGAATTATTTTGAATTTTTGGGGCTTTTTTGCTCATTTTTTGGCCGATTTCTTTCATTTTTTTTTTTATTTTTTCAGGGAATTTTTGTGGAAATTATTTGGGATTTTTTATTTTTTTCAGGGAATTTTTGTGCAAATTATTTGGGAATTTTTTGGGGAATTATTTTGAATTTTTGGGGTTTTTTTTCTTGTCATTTTTTGTGCAATTTTTTTGGATTTTTTTTTATTTTTTCAGGGAATTTTTGTGGAATTTTTTTGGATTTTTTTTTTTATTTTTTCAGGGAATTTTTGTGGAATTTTTTTGGATTTTTTTTTTATTTTTTCAGGGAATTTTTGTGGAATTTTTTTGGATTTTTTTTATTTTTTCAGAGAATTTTTTTGAGGAATTACTTTAAATTTTTTGAGAATTATTTTGAATTTTTGGGGCTTTTTCGGTCTTTTTTTGGCTGATTTTTTTTGATTTTTTTTTTTTATTTTTTCCGGGAATTTTTGTGCAATTTTTGGGGATTTTTTTTTCCGCTTTTCAGAGAATTTTTTTGGGAATTACTTTGAAATTTTTGGGAATTATCCTGAATTTTTGAGGCTTCTTTGCTCATTTTTTGGCCGATTTCTTTCATTTTTTTTTATTTTTTCCGGGAATTTTTATGGAAATTATTTGGGATTTTTTAAAAATTTTTTCAGGGAATTTTTTGGGCAATTACTTTGAATTTTTTGGGAATTATTCTGAATTTTTGAGGCTTTTTTTGCTCATTTTTTGGCCGATTTCTTTCATTTTTTTTTTATTTTTTCAGGGAATTTTTGGGGAATTTTTTGGGTTTTTTTAAAATTTTTTCAGGGAATTTTTGTGAAAATTATTTGGGAATTTTTAGGGGAATTATTCTGAATTTTTGGGGCTTTTTTTGTCATTTTTGGCCGATTTCTTTCATTTTTTTTTTAATTTTTTCAGGGAACTTCTGTGGAATTTTTTTTGATTTTTAAAAATTTTTTCAGGGAATTTTTGTGGAATTTTTTGGGGATTTTTTTTATTTTTTCAGAGAATTTTTTTGAGGAATTACTTTGAATTTTTGAGGGAATTATTTTGAATTTTTGAGGCTTTTTTGCTCATTTTTTGGCCGATTTCTTTCTTTTTTTTTTTATTTTTTCCAGGAATTTTTATGGAAATTATTTGGGATTTTTTAAAAATTTTTTCAGGGAATTTTTTGAGGAATTACTTTGAATTTTTTGGGGAATTATTTTGAATTTTTGGGGCTTTTTTGGTCATTTTTTGGCCGATTTCTTTCATTTTTTTTTTATTTTTTCCGGGAATTTTGGGGGAATTTATTTTATTTTAAATTTTTTGGAATTTTGGGATTTTCCTGACCCTTTTTTTCCCCTCTCCAGGTGAATCACACGGTGGCCCTGAGCACCCTGGGCGAGTCCAATTATCACTTTGGGGCCACCTACGTGGGCACCAAACACCTGAGCCCCACCGAGGTCAGAAATGGGCCAAATTCCCCCAAAATTGGGCAAAAATCCGGCAAAAAATGGGCAAAATTTGGGGAAAAAAATGGGAAAAAATTGGGCAAAAATTAGGGAAAAAATTGGGGAAAAATGGGAAAAAATTGGGATTTTTTGGGAGGAAAATTGAGATTTTAAGGGGGAAAATTGGGATTTTTAGGGGGGAAAATTGAGATTTTTAAGGGGGAAAATTGGGATTTTTTTGGGGGAAAATTGAGATTTTTAAGGGGGAAAATTGGGATTTTTTGGGGGAAAAATTGGGGAAAATTTCAGGGGAAAATGGGGAAATTTTGGAGAAAAATTGGAATTTTTTTTGGGAAAATTGGGATTTTGGGGGGAAAATTGAGATTTTTTGGCAGGAAAACTTGGGGAAAATTGGGAAAAATTTGGGGAAAATTTGGGGGAAAATTGGGATTTTTTTTGGTAAATTTTGGGAATTTTTCTTTGATTTTTCGGGGGGATTTTGGGATTGTGGGCACCAAACACCTGAGCCCCACCGAGGTCAGAAATGGGCCAAATTCACCCAAAATTGGGCAAAAAATCCGGGAAAAAATGGGGAAAAATTGGGGAAAAGTTGGGGAAAAAATGGGAAAAAATTGGGGAAAAATTGGGGAAAAATTGGGATTTTTTGGGGGGAAAATTGAGATTTTTAAGGGGGAAAATTGGGATTTTTGGGGGGAAAATTGGGATTTTTTGGGGGGAAAATAGGGGGAAAAATTGGAGAAAATTTGGGGGAAAATTGATATTTTTTGGGGGGAAAATTGGGATTTTTTGGGGGGAAAATTGAGATTTTTAAGGGGGAAAATTGAGATTTTTAAGGGGGAAAATTGAGATTTTTAAGGGGGAAAATTGAGATTTTTAAGGGGGAAAATTGGGATTTTTTTGGGGGGAAAATTGAGATTTTTAAGGGGGAAAATTGGGATTTTTTTTTGGGGAAAATTGAGATTTTTAAGGGGGAAAATTGGGATTTTTTTGGAGGGAAAATTGAGATTTTTAAGGGGGAAAATTGGGATTTTTTGGGGGGAAAATTGAGATTTTTAAGGGGGAAAATTGGGACTTTTGGGGGGAAAAATTGGGATTTTTAAGGGGGAAAATTAAGATTTTTTGGGGAAAATTGGGATTTTTTGGGGGGAAAATTTGGGGAAATTTTGGAAAAAATTTGGGGAAAATTGGGATTTTTTTGGGGAAAATTGAGATTTTTAAGGGGGAAAATTGGGATTTTTTTTGGGGAAAATTGAGATTTTTAAGGGGGAAAATTGGGATTTTTTTTTGGGGAAAATTGGGATTTTTGGGGGAAATTGGGGAAAATTTGGGGGAAAAATTGGGGAAAAATTGGAGAAAATTTGGGGAAAAAATTGAGATTTTTGGGGGGGGAAATTGGGATTTTTTGGGGAAAAATTAAGATTTTTTGGGGGAAAATTGGGATTTTTTGGGAAATTGAGATTTTTGGGGGAAAAATTGGGAAAATTGGGGAAAATTTCGGGGAAAATTGGGAAAAAATGGGGAAAATTTGGGGGAAAATTGGGATTTTTTGGGGAAAAATTGGGATTTTTTGGGGGAAAAACTGGGATTTTTTGGGGAAAAATTGGGATTCTTTGGGGGAAAATTGGGATTTTTTTGGTAAATTTTGGGAATTTTTCTTTGATTTTTCGGGGGGATTTTGGGATTGTGGGCACCAAACACCTGAGCCCCACCGAGGTCAGAAACGGGGGAAATTCCCCCAAAAATTGGGCAAAAATCTGGGAAAAAATGGGAAAAATTGGGGAAAAAATGGGCAAAAATTGGGCAAAATTTGGGGAAAAATTGGGATTTTGGGGGGGGAAATTGGGGGGAAAATTGGGATTTTTGGGGGAAAAATTGGAATTTTTGAGGCAAAATTGGGGAAAATTTGGGGGAAAATTTGGGGAAAATTTGGGATTTTTGGGGGGAAAATTGGGAAAAATTTGGGATTTTTTGGGGGGGAAAATTGGGATTTTTTGGGGGGAAATTGGGGGAAAATGGGGATTTTTGGGGGAAAATTTGGATTTTTTTGGGGAAAATTGGGATTTTTTGGGGGAAAATTGGGGGAAATTTTGGAAAAAATTTGGGGGAAAATTGGGATTTTTTGGGGAAAAATTAAGATTTTTGGGGGGAAAATTGGGATTTTTTGGGGGAAAAATTGGGGAAAATTTCAGGGGAAAATGGGGAAATTTTGGGGAAAAATTGGGATTTTTTGGGGGGAAAATTGGGATTTTGGGGGGAAAATTTGGAATTTTTGGGGGGAAAATTTGGGGAAAATTGGGATTTTTTGGGGGAAAATTGAGATTTTTTGGCAGGAAAACTTGGGGAAAATTGGGAAAAATTTGGGGGAAAATTGGGGAAAAATGGGAAAAAATTGGGGGAAAATTGGGGAAAACTGGGGGGAAATTGGGGAAAATGGGAAAAAATTGGGGGGAAATTGGGATTTTTGGGGGGAAAATTGGGAAAAATTGGGGAGAGCTCCCAAAAGCCCCGAAATTGCCCCAAAATTTGGGGATTTTTGGGGTTCCTTGGCAGGCGTTCCCGGTGCTGGTGGGGGACATGGACAACAGCGGCAGCCTGAACGCGCAGGTGGTGCACCAGCTGAGCTCCAGGCTCCGCTCCAAGGTCGCCTTCCAGGTAGGCCATTCCCAGAATTTGGGGAAATTCGGGGATTTTGGGGAATTTTGGGGATTTTTGGGGGAATTTTTGGGATTTTTTGAGGTTTTTTTGGGATTTTTTGGAGAATTTTTGGGATTTTTTGAGGTTTTTTTAGAGAATTTTTGGGATTTTTTGGTGGTTTTTTTTTGAATTTTGGGGATTTTTGGGAATTTTGGGGAATTTTTAGGGATTTTTAGGAATTTTTTGGGTAAAATTTTGGGATTTTTTTTGGACTTTTGGGGGGATTTTTTTGAATTTTAGGGATTTTTGGGAGAAGTTTTTTTGATTTTTGGGGAATTTTGGGATTTTTTTGGTAATTTTAGGGATTTTTGGGGGAATTCTGGGGATTTTTAGGATTTTTTGGGAATTTTTGGGGATTTTTTGGGGAATTTTTGGGATTTTTATAGATTTTTGTGGGAATTTTAGGGATTTTTGAGGGAATTTTTTGGGATTTTTCGGGGGATTTTGGGGAATTTGGGGGGATTTTTTTGGAATTTTGGGGAGAATCTGAGACTTTTGTGCAGTGAGCTCCAGGATCCGCTCCAAGGTCGCCTTCCAGGTAGGCCATTCCCAGAATTTGGGGAAATTCGGGGATTTTGGGGAATTTCGGGGCTTTTTGGGAGAATTTTTGGGCAATTTTTGGGATTTTTTGGAGAATTTTTGGGATTTTTTGAAGATTTTTTTTGAATTTTTTAGATTTTTTGGGGGATTTTTTTGAATTTTTGGGATTTTTGGGTGAATTTTTTGGATTTTTAGGAATTTTTGGGGGAAAATTTTGGGATTTTTGGGGGGATTTTTGGGAATTTTAGGGATTTTTGGGGGAATTTTTGGGATTTTTTGGGGATTTTTGGGAATTTTGGGGATTTTGGGGGGATTTTTTTGAATTTTGGGGATTTTTGAGGGAATTTTTGGGAATTTGAGGCATCTTTGGGGGAATTTTAGGGATTTTTGTGGGAATTTTGGGATTTTTTGGGGATTTTTGGGAATTTTAGGGATTTTTGGGGGATTTTTTTGAATTTTGGGGATTTTTGAGGGAATTTTTGGGAATTTGAGGCATCTTTGGGGGAATTTTTGGGATTTTTGGGGAATTTTTGGGGAATTTTAGGGATTTTTAGGGGATTTTTAGGGATTTTTTGGATTTTTGAGGGAATTTTTGGGGGAATTTTGGGGATTTTCGGTGAATTTTTGGGAATTTTAGGGATTTTTCGGGGAATTTTAGGGAGTTTTTGGGTGATTTCGGGGATTTTTGGGGATTTTTAGGGGCTTTAAAAATGTTTGGGGAATCTTGGGAATTTTTGAGGATTTTGGGGGGATTTTTTTGGAATTTTGGGGAGAATCTGAGACTTTTGGGCAGTGAACTCCAGGCTCCGCTCCAAGGTCGCCTTCCAGGTAGGCCATTCCCAGAATTTGGGGAAATTCGGGGATTTTGGGGAATTTTGGGGATTTTTGGGGGGTTTTTTGGAGAATTTTTGGGATTTTTTGGACAATTTTTGGGATTTTTTGAGGTTTTTTTAGGGAATTTTTTTGGATTTTTGTTTTTTTTTTTTTTAATTTTTTGGATTTTTTTAAATTTTGGGGAATTTTTGGGATTTTTAGGAATTTTTTGGGTAAAATTTTGGGATTTTTTTTTGATTTTTGGGGGGATTTTCGGGAACTTTAGGGATTTTTGGGGGAATTTTAGGGATTTTTGGGGGAATTTTTGGAATTTTTAGGGATTTTTTGGGGATTTTTTGGGGAATTTTTGGGAATTTTTGGTAATTTTAGGGATTTTTGGGGGAATTTTGGGGATTTTTAGGATTTTGGGGAATTTTTGGGGATTTTTTGAGGAATTTTTGGGATTATTGGGGGATTTTTGGGGGAATTTTTTGAATTTTTGGGGGAATTTTGGGGGAATTTTGGGGATTTATAGGAATTTTTTGGGGAATTTTTTGGATTTTTAAGAATTTTTGAGGTTTTTTTGGGAATTTTTGGGATTTTTAGGGATTTTTTTGGGAATTTTAGGGATTTTGGGGGGAATTTTGGGGACTTTTAGGATTTTTGGGGATTTTTGGGAATTTTTGGGGATTTTTTGGGGAATTTTTGGGATTTTTATAGATTTTTGTGGGAATTTTTGGGAATTTTAGGGATCTTTGGGGGAATTTTTAGGATTTTTGGGGAAAATTTTGGGATTTTTTGGGAGATTTTTTGGATTTTTAAGGATTTTTTGGGGAATTTTGGGGATTTTTTGGATTTTTCGGGGAATTTTTGGGAATCTTAGGGAATTTGGCGGATTTTTGAGGGAATTTTTGGGATTTTTGGGGGAATTTTTGGGATTTTTTTGGATTTTTGGGGAATTTGGGGGATTTTTTGGGAATTTTTGGGATTTTTTTGGGTGATTTCTGGGATTTTTGGGGGATTTATCGGGGGCTTTTAAAGTATTTGGGGAATCTCGGGAATTTTTGAGGATTTTTGGGAGATTTTTTTGGAATTTTGGGGAGATTCTGAGACTTTTGGGCAGTGAGCTCCAGGCTCTGCTCCAAGGTCGCCTTCCAGGTACGCAATTCCCAGAATTTGGGGAAATTCGGGGATTTTGGGGAATTTCGGGGGATTTTGGGGATTTTTGGGGGGTTTTTTAGAGAATTTTTGGGATTTTTTGAGGAATTTTTGGGATTTTTTGAGGTTTTTTTAGAGAATTTTTTGGATTTTTTGGGGGTAGTTTTGGATTTTTGGGATTTTTGGGGGGATTTTTGGGATTTTTTGGGGAATTTTTTTGGGATTTTAGGGATTTTTGGGGGAATTTTTGGGACTTTTTGGGGGATTTTGGGGAATTTTAGGGATTTTTGGGGGATTTTTTTGAATTTTGGGGATCTTTGGGGGAATTTTTGGGATTTTTGGGGAAGTTTTGGGATTTTGGGGGGAATTTTTGGGATTTTTGAGGGAATTTTTGGGATTTTTGGGGGAATATTTGGGTTTTTTTGGATTTTTGAGGGAATTTTGGGGATTTTTTGGGAATTTTTGGGATTTTTTTGGGTGATTTCTGGGATTTTTGGGGGATTTTTCGGGGGCTTTAAAATATTTGGGGGAATCTTGGGAATTTTTGGGATTTTTTGGGAATTTTTTTGGATTTTTGGGAGATTTTTTTGGAATTTTGGGGGAGATTCTGAGACTTTTGGGCAGTGAGCTCCAGGCTCCGCTCCAAGGTCGCCTTCCAGGTACGTAATTCCCAGAATTTGGGGAAATTTGGGGATTTTTGGGGAATTTCGGGGCTTTTTGGGAGAATTTTTGGGATTTTTTGAGTTTTTTTTGGGATTTTTTGAGGTGTTTTTGGGATTTTTTGAAGATTTTTTGGGAATTTTTTGGATTTTTTGGGGTTTTTTTTTTGAATTTTGGGGATTTTTGGGAATTTTAGGGATTTTTGGGGGATTTTTAGGAATTTTTTGGGTAAAATTTTGGGATTTTTTGGGGGATTTTTGGGAATTTAGGGGATTTTTGGGGGATTTTTTTGAATTTTGGGATTTTTTGAGGGAATTTTTGGGAATTTGAGGCATCTTTGGGGGAATTTTAGGGATTTTTGGGGGGATTTTTGGGAATTTTAGGGATTTTTGGGATTTTTTGGGAATTTTTGGGAATTTTTTGGGGAATTTTTGGGATTTTGGGGGATTTTTTGGGGGGAATTTTTTTTATTTTTAGGGATTTTTTGGGGAATTTTGGGGTTTTTTGGATTTTTTTGGGAATTTTTTTGGATTTTTAAGAATTTTTGCGGGTTTTTTTCTAATTTTTGGGATTTTTAGGGATTTTTGGGGGAATTTTAGGGATTTTGGGGGGAATTTTGGGGATTTTTAGGGATTTTTGGGGATTTTTTGGAATTTGTGGAATTTTTGTGGGAATTTTTGGGATTTTTAGGAATTTTTGGAGGGATTTTTGGGATTTTTGGGGATTTTTGGGGATTTTAGGGATTTTTGAGGGAATTTTTGGGATTTTTTGGGGGATTTCGGGGATTTTTGGGAGATTTTTTTTGAATTTTGGGGAGATTCTGAGACTTTTGGGCAGTGAGCTCCAGGCTCCGCTCCAAGGTCGCCTTCCAGGTACACAATTCCCAGAATTTGGGGAAATTCGGGGATTTTGGGGAATTTTTTGGGATTTTTGGGGGGTTTTTTGGAGAATTTTTGGGATTTTTTGAGGAATTTTTGGGATTTTTTGAGGTTTTTTAGAGAATTTTTTGGATTTTTTGAGGGATTTTTTTAGGAATTTTAGGGATTTTTTGAGGGAATTTTTTTTGATTTTTAGGGATTTTTTGGGGAATTTTGGGGTTTTTTGGATTTTTTGGGGAATTTTGGGGATTTTTAGGATTTTTTGGGAGATTTGGGGATTTTTTTGGGGAATTTTTGGGATTTTTGGGGGGAATTTTTGGGATTTTGGAGATTTTTGGGGGATTTTTAAGGATTTTTGGGGGAATTTTTGGGAATTTAAGGGATTTTTGGGGGAATTTTTGGGATTTTTAAGAATTTTTGAGGTTTTCTGGGAATTTTAGGGATTTTGGGGAGAATTTTTGGGATTTTTAGGAATTTTTGGGGGGATTTTTTGGGTGATTTCGGAGATTTTGGGGGGATTTTTCGGGGGTTTTAAAACTCCTTGGGAGGTTCTTGGGAATTTTTGAGCTTTTTAGGGAACTTCAAGAATTTTTGGGGGAATTCTCAACATTTTTGGGCGATTTCAGGAGTTTTTTTGTGCTATTTTTGGGATTTTTTTCAGTGATTTTGGGGATTTTTTCCCCCAAAATGGGATTTTTTTCCCCCAAAATGGGATTTTTTCCCCCCAAAATGGGATTTTTTCCCCCAAAATGGGGATTTTTTCCCCCAAAATGGGGATTTTTTCCCCCAAAATGGGATTTTTTCACCCAAAATGGGATTTTTTTCCCCCAAAATGGGATTTTTTCCCCCAAAATGGGATTTTTTCCCCCAAACTGGGGATTTTTTCCCCCAAAATGGGATTTTTTCCCCCAAAATGGGATTTTTTCCCCCAAAATGGGATTTTTTCCCCCAAAATGGGATTTTTTTTCCCCCAAAATGGGATTTTTTCCCCCAAAATGGGATTTTTTTGCCCCAAAATGGGATTTTTTCCCCCAAAATGGGATTTTTTTCCCCCAAAATGGGATTTTTTTCCCCCAAAATGGGATTTTTTTCCCCCAAAATGGGATTTTTTTCCCCCACAATGGGATTTTTTTCCCCCAAAATGGGATTTTTTTCCCCCAAAATGGGATTTTTTCCCCCAAAATGGGATTTTTTTCCCCCAAAATGGGATTTTTTCCCCCAAAATGGGATTTTTTTCCCCCAAAATGGGATTTTTTTCCCCCAAAATGGGATTTTTTCCCCCAAAATGGGATTTTTTCCCCCAAAATGGGATTTTTTCCCCCAAAATGGGATTTTTTTCCCCCAAAATGGGATTTTTTCCCCCAAAATGGGATTTTTTTCCCCCAAAATGGGATTTTTTTCCCCCAAAATGGGATTTTTTCCCCCAAAATGGGATTTTTTTCCCCCAAAATGGGATTTTTTTCCCCCCAAAATGGGATTTTTTCCCCCCAAAATGGGATTTTTTCCCCCAAAATGGGATTTTTTTCCCCCAAAATGGGATTTTTTTTCCCCAAAATGGGATTTTTTCCCCCAAAATGGGATTTTTTCCCCCAAAATGGGATTTTTTCCCCCAAAATGGGATTTTTTTTCCCCCAAAATGGGATTTTTTCCCCCCAAAATGGGATTTTTTTCCCCCAAAATGGGATTTTTTTCCCCCAAAATGGGATTTTTTCCCCCATAATGGGATTTTTTCCCCCCAAAATGGGATTTTTTTCCCCCAAAATGGGATTTTTTTCCCCCAAAATGGGATTTTTTCCCCCAAAATGGGATTTTTTTCCCCCAAAATGGGATTTTTTTCCCCCAAAATGGGATTTTTTTCCCCAAAATGGGATTTTTTCCCCCAAAATGGGATTTTTTTTCCCCCAAAATGGGATTTTTTTCCCCCAAAATGGGATTTTTTCCCCCAAAATGGGATTTTTTTCCCCCAAAATGGGATTTTTTTCCCCCAAAATGGGATTTTTTCCCCCAAAATGGGATTTTTTCCCCCAAAATGGGATTTTTTTCCCCCAAAATGGGATTTTTTTCCCCCAAAATGGGGATTTTTTCCCCCAAAATGGGATTTTTTTCCCCCAAAATGGGATTTTTTTCCCCCAAAATGGGATTTTTTCCCCCAAAATGGGATTTTTTCCCCCAAAATGGGATTTTTTTCCCCCAAAATGGGATTTTTCCCCCGAGCTGGGATTTTTTTGCCCAAAATCCCCGGATTTTCCCCCAGACCCAGCAGTCCAAGTTCGTGAACTGGCAGGTGGACGGGGAATATCGGGGCGGCGACTTCACGGCCGCGCTGACCCTGGGCAACCCCGACATCCTCATGGGCTCAGGTGAGACCCCAAAATCCCCCCGAACATGGCCAAAAAACACCCCAAAACTGCCCCAAAAATTCAAAAAAATTCACCCAAAACCGGCCCCAAAAATCCACCCAAAAATGGCCAAAAAACCACCCAAAACTGCCCCAAAAATTCAAAAAAATTCACCCAAGAATGGCCCCAAAAATCCACCCCAAAATGGCCCCAAAACCCCCAAAAATTCAAAATAATCCACCCAGAAATGGCCCCAAAACGCCCCAAAAATCAAAAAAAACCACCCAAAAATGGCCCCAAAACCCCTAAAAATTCAAAAAAATCCACCCAAGAATGGCACCAAAAATTCAAAAAAAACCACCCAAAAATGGCCCCAAAAATCAAAAAAAAATCCACCCAATATCAGCCCCAAAAAGCCACCCAAAAATGGCCCCAAAAGCCCCCAAAATGGCCCCAAAAATTAAAAAAAATCCACCCAAAAATGGCCCCAAAACCCCCCAAAAATTCAACAAAATCCACCCAAAAATGGCTCCAAAAATCCACCCAAAAATGGCACCAAAAATTCAGAAAAATCCACCCAAAAATGGCCCCAAAACCCCCAAAAATTCAAAAAAATCCACCCAAAAATCCAGCCAAAAATGGCCCCAAAACCTCCCAAAAACGGCCCCAAAAATCAAAAAAATTCCACCCAAAAACGGCCCCAAAAGTCCCCAAAAATGGCCCCAAAATTGCCCAAACTCCCCCCAAAAATCCAAAATTTCCCCCAAATTTTCTCGATTTTCCCCCAAATCTCCCAAATTTTCCCCAAATTTCCCCAAATTGTCCTCAAATCTCCCAAATTTCCCCCAAATTTTCTCGATTTTCCCCCAATTCTCCCCCAAATTTTTCCAAAATCTCCTGAATTTCCCCCAAATTTTCCCAATTTTGCCCCAAATTTTCCCCAATTTTACCCAATTTTCCCCCAATTTTTCCCCAATTTCCCCCCAAATTTTCCCAAATTTCCCCCAAATTTTCCCAAAATCTCCTGAATTTCCCCCAAATTTTCCCCATTTTTCCCCAATTTTTCCCCAAATTTTCCCCAATTTTCCCCCAAATCTCCCAAATTTCCCCCAAATTTTCTCGATTTTCCCCCGATTTTCCCCCAAATTCCCCAAATTTTCTCAATTTTTCCCCAATTGTGCCCCAAATTTTTCTCAAATCTCCCAAATTTGCCCCAAATTCCCCAAATTTCCCCCAAATTTCCCCAAATATTTCCCAAATTTTCTCCGTTTTTCCCCAATTTTTCCCAAATTTCCCCCAAATTTTCTCAATTTTTCCCAAATTTTCCCGCAAATTCCCCCAATTTTCTCCATTTTCCCCCAATTTTTCCCCAATTTTCCCCAAATTTTCCCAAATTTTCTCGATTTTCCCCCAATTTTCCCCCAAATTTTCCCAAATTTCCTTGATTTTTCCCCAATTTTCCCCAAATTTTTCTCAAATCTCCCAAATTTGCCCCAAATTCCCCAAATTTTCTCAATTTCCCCCAAATTTCCCCAAATTTTCTCGATTTTTCCCCAAATTTCCACCAAATTTTCTCAATTTTCCACCAAAATTTCCCAAATTTTCCCCCAAATTCCCCAAATTTTCCCCAATTTTCCCCCAAATCTCCCAAATTTCCCCCAAATTTTCTCGATTTTCCCCCAATTCTCCCCCAAATTTTCCCAAAATCTCCTCAATTTCCCCCAAATTTTCCCAATTTTTCCCCAATTTTCCCCCAAAATCCCCAAATTTTCTCGATTTTTCCCAATTTTGCCCCAAATTTTTCTCAAATCTCCCAAATTTGCCCCAAATTCCCCAAATTTTCTCAATTTTCCCCCAAATTTTCCCCAAATTTCCCCCAAATTTTCTCGATTTTCCCCCAAATTTTCTCGATTTTCCCCCAAATTTCCCCCAAATTTTCTCAATTTTCCCCCAAATTCCCCAAATTTTCTCGATTTTTCCCCAATTTTCCCCCAAATTTTCTCCATTTTCCCCAAATTTCCCCCAAATTTTCTCAATTTTCCCCCAAATTTCCCCCAAATTTTCCCAAATTTCCCCCAAATTTTCCCAAAATCTCCTGAATTTCCAGCAAATTTTCTCCATTTTTCCCCGATTTTACCCCAAATTTTCTCAATTTTTCCCCAATTTTGCCCCAAATTCCCCAAATTTCCCCCAAATTTCCCCAAATTTTCTTGATTTTCCCCCAAATTTTTCTCAAATCTCCCAAATTCCCCCAAATTTTCTCGATTTTCCCCCAAATTCCCCCAAATTTCCCCCAAATTCCCCCAAATTTTCCCGATTTCCCCCCAAATTCCCCGGAATTTCCGGTCATCGGGGCCGTTTCCGGAACCTTCCAGGGATCCTGGTGGCGCATTACCTGCAGAGCGTGACGCCTCACCTGGCCCTGGGGGCGGAGCTTGTCTATCACCGCCGGCCCGGCGAGGAGGGAGCCGTGCTCTCATTGGCCGGCCGCTACTCAGGTGAGACAGCTCACCTGGCCAGGTGAGACCACCCCCAAAATCCCTCAGGTGAGACCCCAAAATCCTTCAGGTGAGACCCCAAAATCCTTCAGGTGAGACCCCCGAAAATCTCTCAGGTGAGACCCCCAAAATCCCTCAGGTGAGACCCCCCAAAATCCTTCAGGTGAGACCCCAAAATCCTTCAGGTGAGACCCCCCAAAATCCTTCAGGTGAGACCCCAAAATCCCTCAGGTGAGACCCCAAAATCCCTCAGGTGAGACCCCCAAAACCCCTCAGGTGAGACCCCCCAAAATCCTTCAGGTGAGACCCCCCAAAATCCCTCAGGTGAGACCCCAAAATCCCTCAGGTGAGACCCCAAAATCCCTCAGGTGAGACCCCCCAAAATCTCTCAGGTGAGATCCCAAAATCCCTCAGGTGAGACCCCCCAAAATCCCTCAGGTGAGACCCCCAAATCCTTCAGGTGAGACCCCAAAATCCCTCAGGTGAGACCCCCCAAAATCCTTCAGGTGAGACCCCAAAATCCCTCAGGTGAGACCCCCCAAAATCCCTCAGATGAGACCCCCCAAAATCCTTCAGGTGAGACCCCAAAACCCCTCAGGTGAGACCCCAAAATCCTTCAGGTGAGACCCCCCAAAATCCCTCAGGTGAGACCCCCCAAAATCCCTCAGGTGAGACCCCAAAATCCCTCAGGTGAGACCCCCCAAAATCCTTCAGGTGAGACCCCAAAATCCCTCAGGTGAGACCCCAAAATCCCTCAGGTGAGACCCCCCAAAATCCCTCAGGTGAGACCCCAAAATCCCTCAGGTGAGACCCCCCAAAATCCTTCAGGTGAGACCCCAAAACCCCTCAGGTGAGACCCCAAAATCCTTCAGGTGAGACCCCAAAATCCCTCAGGTGAGACCCCCCAAAATCCTTCAGGTGAGACCCCAAAATCCCTCAGGTGAGACCCCAAAATCCTTCAGGTGAGACCCCAAAATCCCTCAGGTGAGACCCCAAAATCCTTCAGGTGAGACCCCCCAAAATCCTTCAGGTGAGACCCCAAAATCCTTCAGGTGAGACCCCCCAAAATCCCTCAGGTGAGACCCCAAAATCCCTCAGGTGAGACCCCAAAATCCCTCAGGTGAGACCCCCCAAAATCCTTCAGGTGAGACCCCAAAATCCTTCAGGTGAGACCCCCCAAAATCCTTCAGGTGAGACCCCAAAACCCCTCAGGTGAGACCCCCCAAAATCCTTCAGGTGAGACCCCAAAACCCCTCAGGTGAGACCCCAAACCCCTCAGGTGAGGCCCCAAACCCGCCCAGGTGACCCCAAACCCCTCAGGTGAGCCCCCAGACCCGCCCAGGTGACCCCAAACCCCTCAGGTGAGACCCCAAACCCATCCAGGTGACCCCAAACCCGCCCAGGTGACCCCAGACCCATCCAGGTGACCCCAAACCCCTCAGGTGAGCCCCCAAACCCATCCAGGTGACCCCAAACCCCTCAGGTGAGACCCCAAACCCCTCAGGTGAGACCCCAAACCCCTCAGGTGACCCCAAACCCACCCAGGTGACCCCAAACCCCTCAGGTGAGACCCCAAACCCTTCAGGTGAGACCCCAGACCCGCCCAGGTGACCCCAAACCCGCCCAGGTGACCCCAAACCCCTCAGGTGAGACCCCAAAATCCGCCCAGGTGACCCCAAACCCACCCAGGTGACCCCAAACCCCTCAGGTGAGCCCCCAGACCCGCCCAGGTGACCCCAGACCCATCCAGGTGACCCCAAACCCCTCAGGTGAGACCCCAGACCCATCCAGGTGACCCCAAACCCATCCAGGTGACCCCAAACCCCTCAGGTGACCCCAAACCCCTCAGGTGAGACCCCAAACCCCTCAGGTGAGCCCCCAGACCCATCCAGGTGACCCCAAACCTGCCCAGGTGACCCCAAACCCCTCAGGTGAGACCCCAAACCCATCCAGGTGACCCCAAACCCCTCAGGTGACCCCAAACCCCTCAGGTGACCCCAAACCCCTCAGGTGAGACCCCAAACCCGCCGAGGTGACCCCAAACCCCTCAGGTGAGACCCCAGGTGACCCCAAACCCCTGAGGTGAGACCCCAAACCCGCCCAGGTGACCCCAAACCCCTCAGGTGACCCCAAACCCCTCAGGTGAGACCCCAGACCCGCCCAGGTGACCCCAAACCCCTCAGGTGAGACCCCAGACCCGCCCAGGTGACCCCAAACCTGCCCAGGTGACCCCAAACCCCTCAGGTGAGCCCCCAGACCCGCCCAGGTGAGGCCTCACCTGCTCAGGTGAGACCCCAAACCCGCCCAGGTGACCCCAAACCCCTCAGGTGAGGCCCCAAACCCATCCAGGTGACCCCAAACCCCTCAGGTGAGCCCCCAGACCCGCCCAGGTGACCCCAAACCCCCCAGGTGAGCCCCCAGACCCGCCCAGGTGACCCCAAACCCCTCAGGTGAGACCCCAAACCCATCCAGGTGACCCCAAACCCATCCAGGTGAGACCCCAGACCCGCCCAGGTGACCCCAAACCTGCCCAGGTGACCCCAAACCCCTCAGGTGAGCCCCCAGACCCGCCCAGGTGAGGCCTCACCTGCTCAGGTGAGACCCCAAACCCGCCCAGGTGACCCCAAACCCCTCAGGTGAGACCCCAGACCCATCCAGGTGACCCCAAACCCCTCAGGTGAGACCCCAGACCCTCCCAGGTGACCCCAAACCCGCCCAGGTGAGCCCCCAAACCCATCCAGGTGAGCCCCCAAACCCCTCAGGTGAGACCCCAAACCTGCCCAGGTGACCCCAAACCCCTCAGGTGAGGCCCCAAACCCATCCAGGTGACCCCAAACCCCTCAGGTGAGCCCCCAGACCCGCCCAGGTGACCCCAAACCCCTCAGGTGAGACCCCAAACCCATCCAGGTGACCCCAAACCCGCCCAGGTGACCCCAGACCCATCCAGGTGACCCCAAACCCCTGAGGTGAGCCCCCAGACCCGCCCAGGTGAGGCCTCACCTGCGCAGGTGACCCCAAGCTCCGCCCCCAGCTCCGGCGTGGATCGGGACGGTGACGCTGGGCCAGGCCGGGGCTCACCTGACCTACTACCACCGGGCCAGCGAGCAGGTAACCCCAAAACCTCACCTGGGCACCCCGAAACACACCTGGGGAGCCCAAAACACACCTGGGCACCCCGAAATCCACCTGGGGAGCCCCAAAACTCACCTGGGGAGCCTAAAAACACACCTGGGGAGCCCCAAAACTCACCTGGGGAGCCCAAAATACACCTGGGGAGCCTAAAATACACCTGGGGAGCCTAAAAATACACCTGGGGAGCCCCAAAACTCACCTGGGGAGACCCAAAACCACACCTGGGGAGCCCAAAATACACCTGGGGAGCCTAAAAACCACACCTGGGGAGCCCCAAAATACACCTGGGGAGCCTAAAATACACCTGGGGAGCCCAAAATACACCTGGGGAGCCCCAAAATACACCTGGGGAGCCCAAAATACACCTGGGGAGCCCAAAATACACCTGGGGAGCCCCAAAATACACCTGGGGAGCCCAAAATACACCTGGGGAGCCTAAAACACACCTGGGAGCCCAAAAACACCTGGGGAGCCCAAAACTCACCTGGGGAGCCTAAAATACACCTGGGGAGCCTAAAATACACCTGGGGAGCCTAAAAATACACCTGGGGAGCCTAAAACACACCTGGGGAGCCCAAAATACACCTGGGGAGCCCAAAAACTCACCTGGGGAGCCCAAAAACACCTGGGGAGCCTAAAAATACACCTGGGGAGCCCAAAATACACCTGGGGAGCCCAAAATACACCTGGGCACCCCGAAATCCACCTGGGGAGCCCCAAAAACACACCTGGGGAGCCCTAAAACACACCTGGGCACCCCGAAAACACCTGGGGAGCCCCAAAAATACACCTGGGGAGCCCAAAAATACACCTGGGGAGCCCAAAAATACACCTGGGGAGCCCAAAAATACACCTGGGGAGCCCAAAAATACACCTGGGGAGCCCAAAACTCACCTGGGGAGCCCAAAATACACCTGGGGAGCCTAAAAATACACCTGGGGAGCCCAAAATACACCTGGGGAGCCCAAAATACACCTGGGGAGTCTCAAATACACCTGGGGAGCCTAAAAATACACCTGGGGAGCCCAAAATACATCTGGGGAGCCTCAAATACACCTGGGGAGCCCAAAATACACCTGGGGAGCCCCAAATACACCTGGGGAGCCTAAAACACACCTGGGGAGCCCAAAATACACCTGGGGAGCCCAAAATACACCTGGGGAGCCCGAAATCACACCTGGGGAGCCCCAAAACACACCTGGGGAGCCCCAAAAACACACCTGGGAGTCCCAAAAACACACCTGGGGAGTCCCAAAAACACCTGGGGAGCCCAAAACACACCTGGGGAGCCCAAAATACAACTGGGGAGCCCCAAAAATACACCTGGGGAGCCTAAAAAATACACCTGGGGAGCCCCCAAAACACACCTGGGGAGCCCTAAAATACACCTGGGGAGCCCAAAAATACACCTGGGGAGCCCAAAAATACACCTGGGGAGCCCCAAAACACACCTGGGGAGCCCCAAAAACACACCTGGGGAACACCTGAGGAACCCCAGAATGCACCTGGGGAACCCAAAACTCACCTGGGAGGAGTTAAACACACCTGGGAGGGGGGCTTAGAAACACCCTGGGGGGGGTGGGCGGGGTCTTGAAACACCTGGGGAGCCCCAAACACACCTGGGGGGGTTCTTGAGACACCTGGGGGGTTTTGGAACACCTGGGGGGAGTCTTGAAACACTTGGGGGGGGGGTCTTGAAACACCTGGGGGGCTTTGAAACACCTGGGGGGGGGGGGTCTTGAAACACCTGAGGGGGGGGTCTTGAAACACCTGGGGAGCCTCAAAACACACCTGGGGGGGGTTCTTGAAACACCTGGGGGGCTTTGAAACACTTGAGGGGGGTCTTGAAACACTTGCGGGGGGGGGGGGGGGCGGTTCTTGAAACACCTGGGGGGGGTCTTGAGACACCTGGGGGGGTCTTGAAACACTGTGGGGGGTCTTGAGACACCTGGGGGGTCTTGAAACACCTGGGGGGGGTCTTGAAACACCTGGGGAGCCCCAAACTCACCTGGGGAGGCCTTGAAACACCTGGGGGGGGTCTTAAAACGTCTGGGGGGGGTCTTGAAACACTTTCAGGGGGGGGTTCTCGAAACACTTGGTGGGGGGGGGGTCTTGAAACACCTCGGGGGGGCTTTGAAACACCTGGGGGGGGGGTGGGTCTTGAAACACCTGGGGAGCCCCAAACACACCTGATTGGGGGGGGGGGGGGTCTTGAAACACCTGGGGGAGTCTTGAAACACCTTGGGGGGGGGGGTGTTCTTGAAACACCTGAGGAGCCCCAAACTCACCTGGGGAGTTGTTGAAACACCTGGGGGGGGGGGGTCTTGAAACACCTGGGGGGGGTGGGCAGGGTCTTGAGACACCTGGGGAGCCCCAAACTCACCTGGGGAGGTCTTGAAACTCCTGGGGGGGGTCTTGAAGCACCTGGGGGGAATCTTGAGACACCTGGGAGGGGGGGTCTTGAAACACCTGGGGAGCCCCAAACACACCTGGGGGGGGAGGTCTTGAAACACCTGGGGGGGTCAAAACACACCTGGGGGGGGGTCTTGAAACACTTGGCGGGGGGGGGTCTTGAAACACCTGGTGAGCCCCAAACACACCTGGGGGGGGTCTTGAAACACCTGGGGGGGGGTCTTGAAACACCTGGTGAGCCCCGAACTCACCTGGGGAGGTCTTGAAACATCTGGGGGGGGTCTTGAAGCACCTGGGGGGATCTTGAGACACCTGTGGGCGGGGAGTCTTGAAACACTTGGGGAGCCCCAAACACACTTGGGGGGTTCTTGAAACACCTGGGGGGGGGTCTTGAGACACCTGGGGGGGGGGGTCTTGAAACACCTGGGGAGCCCCAAACACACCTGGGGGGAGTCTTGAAACACCTGGGGGGGGGGGGGGTTCTTCTTGAAACACCTGGGGGGGGTTCTTGAAACACCTGGGGGGGGTCTTGAAACACCTGGGGGGGGTCTTGAAACACTTGGGGGGGGGGTCTTAAAACGTCTGGGGGGGGTCTTGAGACACCTGGGGGGGGTCTTGAAACACCTGGGAAGGGGTTCTTGAAACACCTGGGGGGGTCTTGAAACACCTGGGGAGCCCCAAACTCACCTGGGGAGGTCTTGAAACACCTGGGGGGATCTTGAAACACCTGGGGGGGGGGGGGGTCTTGAAACACCTGGGGGGGGGGGTCAAAACTCACCTGGGGAACCCAAAATTGGGGAAAAAGGCCCAAAATTGGGGGGTGTTGGGAATTTGGGGAGGGGTCCGCAGGCAGGTGGGACCCCCAGGTGTGTCTAGGTGTGGGTGGGGCTCTAAAAATGGAGGAAAAAATCACAACTGGTAAAAAAATGCAGAAAAAAGAGGGGGAATTGGTCAAAAATGGGGGAAAAGCCCCAAAATTGGGTGGTGGGGATTTGGGGAGGGGTCTGGGGGCAGGTGGGACCCCCCAGGTGTGCTCAGCTGCAGGTGGGGGTGGAGTTTGAGGCCAGCACGAGGCTGCAGGACTCGAGCGTCGCCTTCGGGTACCAGCTGGAGCTGCCCCGCGGGAACCTCCTGTTCCGAGGTGAGAGAAACCCCAAAAT
>NW_026776101.1:0-20080 GCF_027477595.1 Haemorhous mexicanus
CATTTTCCCCCCTCACATTTCCCTTTTCCCCTCATGTTCCTACCCTTTTCTCCTCAAATGCCTGATGAGGGTCCCATGCCCAGGAAGTGTTGGGGGATGTCAGGACCCCCCCATAATGAGGATTCCCCCCTCTATGGTACCTCCCAACAACACACAGCGCCCCCTGGCGGCCAGGAGGTTTTATTACCCCCCCAACCCCCTAAATTTGGGGTGGGGGACCCATCCCTGGGGCCAGAGGGTGTCAGGACCCCCCAAAATTCCATAAATGGGAGGTGGGGGGTCCCATGCCTGGATTGGAGAGGTCTCGACCCCGAAAACCCCCCAAAATCCCCCCAAATCCCCTAAGCCCCCCACAATGAGGATCCCCTCTCTATGGTACCCCCCCCCCAGTGACACACAGCGCCCCCTGGTGGCCAGGAGGTATTATTACCCCCCCCAACCCCCATAATTGGGGGTGGGGGTCCCATCCCTGGGGTCTGGAGCGTGTCAGGACCCCCCAAAATCCCATAAATGGCAGGTGGGGGGTCCCATACCCAGATTAGAGAGGTCTGGACCCCCCAAAATCCCCCCAACCTCCCCCAACCCCCCATAATGAGATCCCCTCTCTATGCTCACCCCCCCAGTGACACACAGCGCCCCCTGGCGGCCAGGAGGTTTTATTACCCCCCAAACCCCATATATTTAGGGTGGGGGTCCCATTCCTGGGGTCGGGGGGGTGTCAGGACCCCCCAAACCCCCCCGGGGCCCCACAGAAGGAGGGTCCCAGCCCCAGCACGGCGCAGTCGGCGCTGGCCATGGGGCAGGGGCCGCAGCGACAGCCCAGGGCCACCGGGACGGTGACAGCGGGGTCGGTGCCGGGGGGGCAGCCCCCCAAAATCCAGCGCTCGTAGCGAACCCCCGAGTAGGTGCAGGCGGCCTGGCGGGGGGGGCCCAGGGGGCTACGGTAAACCGGCTCCTGGAGGGGGGGGACACACCCTGATAGTGCCCTAAAGACCCCCAAATAATGCCCTAAAGACCCCCGATTAATGCCCTAATACACACCCTGATAATCCTCTAAAGGACCCCCGAATAATGCCCTAATACACATCCTGATAATGCCCTAAAGACCCCCAAATAATGCCCTAAAGACCCCCGAATAATGCCCTAATACACACCCCGATAATCCTCTAAAGACCCCCAAATAATGCCCTAAAGACCCCCGAATAATGCCCTAAAGACCCCCGATTAATCCCCTAATACACACCCCTATAATCCTCTAAAGATCCCCAAATAATGCCCTAATACACACCCTGATAATGCCCTAAAGACCCCCAAATAATGCCCTAAAAGACCCCCAAATAATCCCCTAATACACACCCCGATAATCCTCTAAAGATCCCCAAATAATGCCCTAATACACACCCTGATAATGCCCTAAAGACCCCCAAATAATGCCCTAAAGACCCCCAAATAATGCCCTAATACACACCCTGATAATGCCCTAAAGACCCCCAAATAATGCCCTAAAGACCCCGAATAATCCCCTAATACACACCCCGATAATCCTCTAAAGACCCCCAAATAATGCCCTAAAGACCCCAAATAATGCCCTAAAGACCCCGATTAATCCCCTAATACACACCCCGATAATCCCCTAAAGACCCCCAATGAACTTAACCCACCAAATACCCCCCAAACCCTCCAAAATCCCTCCAAATCCCCCCAAAATTCGCAAATTCCCCCCACAAATCCCCCTCAGGTCCCCCAAATCTCCCCAAACCCCCCCCAAAATACCCAAATCCCTCCCAAAGCTCTGCCCAAAATTCCCAATTCCCCCCAAATCCCCCCAAAACTCCCCTAACCCTCCCAAACCTCTCCAAAATCCTCAAATTCCACTCAAATCCTCCCCCAAAACCCCCCAAAATCACCCCAATTTCCCCAAAATCCCCAAATCCCCCCCCAAAATCCCCCCAAACCCCCCCAAATCCTCCCAAACTCCACAAAATTCCCCAAAACCTCCCCAAATCCTCCCAAAAATCCCCAAATCCCCCAAATCCCCCCCAAATGCCCCCAAACCCCCCCAAAATTCCCAAATCCCCCCAAAACCTCCCCCAAATCCCCCGAATTGCCCCAAACCCCCCTAAATCCCCCCAAAATCCCCCCAAAATCCCCAAATCCCCCCAAAATCCCCCCAAAAATTCCAAATCCCCCCAAAAACCTCCCCCCAAATCCCCCCCAAAACCCCCCAAATCCCCCCAAAATCCCCCCCCAAAAATTCCCAAACCCCCCCAAATCCCCCCCAACCCCCCCCTAAGCCCCCCCAGCCCCCCGTACCCGGGTGCGGCAGAAGCCCCCGCAGGCGGTGGCGGTGACAGCGCGACACTGGGGACACTCGTCCTTCTCCAGCGCCACCGTCACGTTCACGGGCCGGCACGAGGGGCGGCCGGGACCCCCCCCCAAAACCAGCGGGGACCCCCCCCAGCAGGGAGACCCTCCCCCGGGCAGGGAGACCCCCGCGGGCAGGGGGCTCAGCACGGCCACGGGGTCCCCGCGGGTCCCCAAAGCCACCGGGGTCGCCACCAGGGGCCACCAGGAGCAGGAGCTGGGGGGGGAGGGGGGCACTGAGTGATTTGGGGGGGGGTCCCCGACCCATAATTTGGGGTCTCATCGCCCCCCCCCACCCTGCAAATGGGGGGTTCAGCCCATATTTGGGGGTCCCAGCCCATAATTCGGGTCTTCATGGCCCCCCCATCCCGGAATTGGGGTCTCTTTTCTGCCCCCCACCCCAAATTTGGGGTCCCCGCCCCAAATTTGGGGGTCCCAAGGCCCCCCCACCCCAAAATTTGGGGGTACCTGACCCATATCTGGGGGTCTCATGGCCCCCCCACCCCATAATTTTGGGTCCCATGACCCCCCCACCCCATAATTTGGGGGTCTCGCCCCATAAATTGGGGTCTCATTGTCCCCCCACCCCAATATTGGGGGTTCCGCCCCATATTTGGGGGTCCCCCGACCATAATTTGGGGGCCCCATGGCCCTCCACCCCAAAATTTGGGGGTGCCGCCCATAAATGGGGGTACCCAAGGCCCCCAACCCCATAATTGGAGGTTCCGCCCCATAATTTAGGTTCCCCCCCCATAACTGCATAACTGGAGCCCCCTCCCCAATATTTGGGGTACCCCTCCCCAAATTTGGGGTCCCATCGGCCCCCTCCCCTCCATAATTGGGTGTCCCAAGCCCCCCCCCATAATTGGGGTGGTTTTACCCCCCCCCCCAATATTTGGGCCCCCTCCCCATAATTTGGGGTCCCCCCCCTCACCTGCGCCCCCCCCATGGCGCGTCCGGCTCCTCTTTTTTTGGGGGGGGGGAGGGGAGGGGTCCCCCCTTTATTCCCCTCCCCCCAAGGCTGTGCGGGGGTGGGGGGAGGGGCACCAACCTCTCCCCCCCCTCCCCCCCCCAAATTGTCCTTGGCGCCCCCTTTTTTTGGGGGGAGGGGGGGTTCCCCTCCCCCCCCTCAAGGCCGGGCTATCCCAGAATCCCCCGCGGCAGCGCTTGACCCCCCCCCCCCCTCCCCTCCCCCCCCCCCAGGCTATTTTTAGCTCGGAGCGTCCAATTTCCGCCCCTCCCCCCCCTAAAAATCTTAAATTTGGGGTGTTCCCCCCCAAAATTTAAGCTCCGCCCACCCCCCCAAAATATGGGGGTGGTCCCAATGTGGGGGAGGAGGGGGGGGATCCCCTAAAAAAATTGGGGGTCTCCCCCAAATATGAGGCTGCCCCCCCCCCAATAAATTGGACTCTTCCAAATGTGGGATTCCCCCCCCCCCCCCCAAGAATGGGAAAATCCCACCAAAAATGGGTCAAAAAATTGAATTTTTGGGGCGGGGGGGGCTGCTCACCCCTCCAAATTTGGGGTGATCCCCCCCTAAATGTGACCCCCCCCCTCAAATTAAGACCCCCAAATTTGGGGAGGCCCCGAAATGTGAACCCCCCCCCCAAAAATGGGTCAAAATCTTGAATTTTTGGGGTTTTCTCCCCAATTTCCCACCCCCCAAATGCGACCCCCCCCCAAAATTTGGGGTGACCCCCTCCTAAATGTGCCCCCCCCAAATGCAAAATAAACCCCCTAAAATGGGTGGAAATCCTGAATTTTTTGGTTTTTTCTCCCCATTTTTTCCCACCCCTCCCCCCCCCCCCCCCCGGGTCTATTTTGGGGGTGCCCGGGGTGGGGGAGGGGCGCAGCTGCTGCGGTCACTCAGCTGCGGTCACTGCCAGCGGTCACTCGGTGGTCACTCGGCTCCGGCCACTCTGTGGTCACGCCGTGGTCACTCCGTGGGCTCTCCGTGGTCACTCCGTGGTCACTCCGTGTCACGCCGTGGTCACTCCGTGGGCTCTCCGTGGTCACTCCCGGTGGTCACTCCCGGTGGTCACTCAGCTCTGGTCACTCCTTGGTCACTCGGTGGGCTCTTTGTGGTCACTCCGTGGTCACTCCCGGCGGTCACTCAGCTCTGGTCACTCCGTGGGCTCTCCGTGGTCACTCCGTGGGCTCTCCGTGGTCACTCCGTGGGCTCTCCGTGGTCACTCCGTGGTCACTCCCGGCGGTCACTCAGCTCTGGTCACTCGGTGGTCACTCCGTGGTCACTCCGTGGGCTCTCGGTGGGCTCTTTGTGGTCACTCCGTGGTCACTCCCGGCGGTCACTCCGTGGTCACTCGGTGGGCTCTTCGTGGTCACTCCGTGGTCACTCAGCAACGGTCACTCCGTGGTCACTCCGTGGGCTCTTCGTTGTCACTCCGTGGACACTCCGTGGTCACTCTGTGGACACTCCGTGGTCACTCCGTGGGCTCTCCGTGGTCACTCCGTGGGCTCTCCGTGGTCACTCCGTGGTCACTCCGTGGTCACTCAGCTCTGGTCACTCCGTGGGCTCTCCGTGGTCACTCCCGGTGGTCACTCCCGGTGGTCACTCCCGGCGGTCACTCAGCTCTGGTCACTCCGTGGTCACTCCGTGGTCACTCCGTGGGCTCTTCGTGGTCACTCAGCGGTCACTCAGCTCTGGTCACTCCGTGGGCTCTCCGTGGTCACTCCGTGGTCACTCCCAGCCGTCACTCCGTGGGCTCTTCGTGGGCTCTTCGTGGTCACTCGGTGGGCTCTTTGTGGTCTCTCCGTGGTCACTCCCAGCGGTCACTCCGTGGTCACTCCGTGGGCTCTTCGTGGTCACTCAGTGGTCACTCCGTGGTCACTCAGCTCTGATCACTCTGTGGTCACTCCGTGGGCTCTCCGTGGTCACTCCGTGGTCACTCCCGGCGGTCACTCAGCTCTGGTCACTCCGTGGTCACTCCGTGGTCACTCCGTGGTCACTCTGTGGGCTCTCCGTGGGCTCTTCGTGGTCATTCAGCACCGGTCACTCCGTGGTCACTCCGTGGACTCTCCGTGGTCACTCGGCTCCGGCCACTCCGTGAGCTCTCCCACCGGTCACTCCCAGCGGTCACTCTGTGGTCACTCGGCTCCGGCCACTCAGCACCGGTCACTCCGTGGTCACTCCGTGGGCTCTCCGTGGTCACTCTCAACGGTCACTCCGCGGTCACTCAGCACCGGTCACTCTGTGGGCTCTCCGTGGTCACTCCGTGGTCACTCCGTGGTCACTCCGTGGTCACTCAGCACCGGTCACTCCGTGAGCTCTCCCAGCGGTCACTCCGTGGTCACTCAGCACTGGTCACCCAGCAGTCACTCCGTGGGCTCTCCGTGGTCACTCCGTGGGCTCTCCGTGGTCACTCAGCTCTGGTCACTCCGTGAGCTCTCCCAGCGGTCACTCCGTGGGCTCTCCGTGGTCACTCCGTGGTCACTCTGTAGTCACTCAGCACTGGTCACTCAGCGGTCACTCGGCTCTGGTCACTCCATTCTCTCTGTGGTCACTCCCGGCGGTCACTCCGTAATCTTTCTGTGGTCACGCGGCTCTGGTCACTCCGTGGTCACTCAGCACCGGTCACTCCAGGGTCATTCGGCGTTAACTCAGTGGTCACTCAGCGGTCACTCCGTGGTCACTCAGCACTGGTCACTCAGCAGTCACTCCGTGGTCACTCAGCGGTCACTCTGCGGTCACTCGGCTCTGGTCACTCCGTGGTCACTCCGTGGTCACTCCGCAGTCTCTCAGTGGTCACTCAGCGCTCACTCCGTGGTCATTCTGTGATTACTTATTGGTCACTTGGCGGTCACTCTGTGGTCACCCGGCGGTCACTCGGCGGTCACTCCGCGGTCACTCAGCGATCACTCAGTGGTCACTCAGCGGTCACTCAGGGTCACTCAGCGGTCACTCGGCAGTCACTCTGTGGTCATTCTGTGATTACTCAGCATTAACTCAGCGGTCACTCAGGGTCACTCAGCGGTCACTCCGCGGTCACTCGGCGATCACTCGGCGGTCACTCGGCGGTCACTCGGCGGTCACTCAGCAGTCACTCAGGGTCACTCAGGGTCACTCAGCGGTCACTCCGCGGTCACTCGGCGATCACTCGGCGGTCACTCGGCGGTCACTCGGCGGTCACTCAGCAGTCACTCAGGGTCACTCAGGGTCACTCGGCGGTCACTCAGCATTAACTCAGCGGTCACTCCTTGGTCACTGCGTGCTTTCTCAGCGGTCACTCAGTGGTGACTCCATGGTTGTTCTGTGATCACTCAGCGGTCACTCGGCGGTCACTCAGGGTCACTCGGGGTCACTCAGGGTCACTCAGCGGTGACTCAGTGGTCACTCCGTGCTCTCTCAGCGGTCACTCCGTGGTCACTCTGCGGTCACTCAGCAGTCACTCAGGGTCACTCAGCGGTCACTCCATGGTCATTCTGTGATCACTCCGTGGTCACTCAACGGTCACTCCGTGGTCACTCAGCGGTCACTCAGGGTCACTCAGCGGTCACTCAGCGGTGACTCCTCGGTCACTCGGCGGTCACTCCGTGGTCACTCAGGGTTGCTCTGTGGTCCCTCCTTGGTCACTCAGCGGTCACTCAGTGGTCACTCAGGGTCACTCAGTGGTCACTCCATGGTCATTCTGTGATCACTCAGCGGTCGCTCCGTGGTCACTCAGGGGTTAGTGGTCACTCAGGGTTGTTCCGTGGTCACTCCGTGGTCACTCCTCGGTCACTCCGTGGTCACTCCTCGGTCACTCCGTGGTCACTCCGTGGTCACTCAGCTCCGGCCATGCCCCGCCCGTGGCTGCCGTGGCTCCTGCTGGGGCTGCTCCTGCTCAGGGGAGGGTCCGGAGACCCCCACCATCCTCATCCTCATCCTCAGCAGCACTGGGAGGAAGGCTCCCTTGGAGACCCCCACCATCCTCATCCTCATCCTCAGCAGCACTGGGAGGAAGGTTCCTCCGGAGACCCCCACCATCCTCATCCTCAGAGGGATGAAGGCTCCCCCAGAGACCCCCACCATCCTCATCCTCAGAGGGATGAAGGCTCCCTTGGAGACCCCCACCATCATCATCATCACCAGAAGGATGAAGGCTCCCCTGGTGACCCCCACCATCATCATCATCCTCTGAGGGATGAAGGCTCTCATGAAGACCCCCACCATCATCATCATCATCCTCACCAGAGGGATGAAGGCTCCTCCAGTGACCCCCACCATCATCCTCATCACCAGAGGGATGAAGGCCCTCATGGAGACCCCCACCATCATCATCCTCACCAGGAGGAGGAGGAAGAACCCCCCAGTGACCCCCACCATCATCATCCTCAGCAGGGGGATGAAGGCTCTCATGGAGACCCCCACCACCACCATCATCATCATCAGGGAGGGGAGGATGAGGAGGGCGAGGGGCTGGAGGAAGGGCAGAGCCTTCATCATCATCGTCAGCAGCACCATCACCCTCAGAGGGATGAAGGCTCCCATGGAGACCATCCTCATCATCACCCTCAGAGGGATGAAGGCTCCCCCGGCGACCCCCACCACCATCATCATCGCCATGACGACGAAGGCCAGGCCCGGAGCCGTGAGGATGAGGAGGGTGAAGGCCACCGGCAGCAGGGCGATGAAGGCCATCGCCATGACGATGATGAAGGCCGCGAGGGGGATGAAGGCCACGGCGAGGATGACGATGACGAAGGCCGCCGTCACCATGACGACGATGACGATGATGATGATGAAGGCCGCGCCCCCCCCAGCTCCGAGGAGGAGGAGGAAGATGATGAAGATGATGATGAGGATGATGAAGATGAAGACGGCGGCCGCAGCTCCGAGGAAGAGGAAGATGATGATGATGATGAAGGTGGGATTATTTTGGGGAGGGGGATTTGGGGGGGGGGGGGGAGGGGTCCTGGAGTTTGGGGTGACCCCTCCCCAAATTGCAGGGAGTGAGGAAGAGGAGGAGGAGGAGGAGGAGGAGGAGGGTGAGGCCGAAGGGCGGTACCGGCCCGGCTCCATCTGCCGCTACTGCAGCTACTGCAAGGTGGGGAGGGGTCTCGGGGGGCTTTGGGGGGGATTTGGGGGATTCTGGGCAAATTTTGGGGGGTTTGGGGCAAATTTTGGGGATTTTGGGGGTCTTGGGGGGTTTTGGGGGGGATTTGGGGGGATTTTGGGGATTTTGGGGGTCTTGGGGGGTTTTGGGGGATTTTTGGGGGGATTTGGGGGATTTGGGGGGATTTTGGAGGATTTTGGGGGGTTTGGGGGGAGATTTGGGGGGTTTTGGACAAATTTTGGGGGGGTTTTGGGGCAAATTTGGAGGGATTTGGGGGGATTTGGGGGGGACTTGGGGGGGTTTAGGGGAGATTTGGGGGGGTTTTGGGCAAAGTTTGGGGGGTTTTGGGGGATTTGGGGGGGTTTGGGGGGGATTTGGGGGAATTTTGGGGGATTTTGGGGGGTCTTGGGGGGTTTTGGGGGGTTTGGAGGGGGATTTTGGGGAGCTTGGGGGGATTTTGGGGGGATTTGGGCAAATCTTGGGGGGGTTTCGAGGCGGATTTTGGGGGGCTTGGGGTGATTTTGGGGGGATTTTGGGGCGGGGTGGTAGTTTTGGGGGTTTTGGGGAGGATTTTGGGGGGATTTTGGGGGGTCTTGGGGGGTCTTGGGGGGATTTGGGGGGATTTTGGGCAAATTTGGGGGGGATTTGGGGGTCTTGGTGGAATTTGGGGGGTGCGGGATGGGGTGGGGAGGGGTCTGGGGGTGTTTTGAGGGGGATTTTGGGGGGGCTTTGTGCCCCCCTGACCCCCTCCCCCCTCCGCGCCCCCTCCCCAGCACTGCCGGCTCTGCTCCCGCTGTCCCTGCACCGAGGGGGACCCCGGGGGAGACCCCTGCCCACCCTGCCAGGTGACCCCAAAACCCCCCAAAATCCCCCCAAATCCCCCCCAAATCCCCCCCAAAATCCCCCCAAATCCCCCCCAAATCCCCCCAAAATCCCTCAAACCCCCCAAACCCCCCCAAATCCCCCCCAAATCCCCCCAAAAACGCTTCCAAAATTTCCCTTTAACCTAAATCCCCCAAACCTCCCTAAAATCCCCTAAATCTCCCCAAAACTGCCCCAAATCCCCCCAAATCCCCCCAAAACTCCCGAAAACTCCTCAAGATCCACCAAATCCCCCCAAATCCCCTCAAAATTGCCCCCAAATCCTCCCAAAACCCCCAAAAACCCCAAACCCCCCAAAATTGCCCCAAAATTCCACCAAAAAGCCCCAAAAAGTCCCCAATCCCCTTCCCAAAATCCCCCCAAAATTCCCCCAAATCCGGCTAAAATTCCCTCAAATCCCCCCAAATCCCCCAAAATCCCCCAAAATCCCCCAAAATTCCCCCAAATTTCCCCCAAAATCCCCCAAAATCCCCTAAAATTGCCTCAAATCCCCCAAAATTCCCCCAAATCCCCCAAAATTCCCCCAAAATCCCCCAAAATTCCCCCCAAATTCCCCCAAATTCCCCCAAAATTCCCCCAAAATCCCCCCAAATTCCCCCCAAATTCCCAAATTCCCCCAAATCCCCCAAAATTCCCCCAAATCCCCCCAAAATCCCCTCAAAATTCCCCCAAATTCCCCCAAAATCCCCCAAAATTCCCCCAAAATTCCCCCCAAATCCCCCAAAATCCCCTAAATCCTCCCAAATTCCCCCAAAATTCCCCCAAAATCCCCCCAAATTCCCCCCAAATTCCCCCAAATTCCCCCAAAATTCCCCCAAAATCCCCCCAAATTCCCCCCAAATTCCCAAATTCCCCCAAATCCCCCAAAATTCCCCCAAATCCCCCCAAAAATCCTCCCAAATTCCCCCCCAAAATTCTCCCAAAATCCCCCAATATCCCCAAAATGCTCCCAAATCCCCCCAAATTTCCACAAAATTCCCCCAAAATTCCCCTAAAATCCCCCCAAATCCCCCCCAAATCCCCCCAAAACCCCCCCAAAATTCCCCAAAATCCCCCCAAAATTCCCAAATCCCCCCAATCCCCCCTGACCCCCTCCGGGACCCCTCCCCAAATTTCCCCGTTCTGACCCCCCCGCCCCTCCCCCAGGGCTGCCAGTTCTGTTCCCTGTGTCCCCTCCTGTGCGACACCGCCTGCCGGCCAGGTCAGAGACCCCTCCCCAAATTCACCCGGACCCCGCCCCAAATTCATCCGGGACCCCGCCCCAAATTCACACCGAGACCCCTCCCCAAATTCACCGGGACCCCTCCCCAAATTCACACCGGGACCCCTCCCCAAATTCACACCGAGACCCCGCCCCAAATTCACCGGGACCCCTCCCCAAATTCACACCGGGACCCCTCCCCAAATTCACACCGAGACCCCTCCCCAAATTCACCGGGACCCCTCCCCAAATTCACACCGAGACCCCTCCCCAAATTCACCCGGGACCCCTCCCCAAATTCACCGGGACCCCTCCCCAAATTCACACCGGGACCCCTCCCCAAATTCACCCGGGACCCCTCCCCAAATTCACCCGAGACCCCGCCCAAATTCACACCGAGACCCCTCCCCAAATTCACCCGGGACCACGCCCCAAATTCACCCGGGACCCCTCCCCAAATTCACCCGGACCCCTCCCCAAATTCACCGAGACCCCTCCCCAAATTCACACCGGGACCCCTCCCCAATTCACATCGAGACCCCTCCCCAAATTCACCGGGACCCCGCCCCAAATTCACACCGGGACCCCTCCCCAAATTCACACCGAGACCCCTCCCCAAATTCACATCGGGACCTCTCCCCAAATTCACCCGGACCCCTCCCCAAATTCACACCGAGACCTCCCCAAATTCACACCGAGACCCCGCCCCAAATTCACGCGGGACCCCTCCCCAATTCACATCGAGACCGCTCCCCAAATTCACCCGGGACCCCTCCTCAAATTCACACCGAGACCCCGCCCCAAATTCACCCGAGACCCCTCCCCAATTCACATCGAGACCGCTCCCCAAATTCACCCGGGACCCCGCCCCAAATTCACCGGGACCCCTTCCCAAATTCACACCGAGACCCCTCCTCAAATTCACCCGGGACCCCTCCCCAAATTCACCGGGACCCCTCCCCAATTCACATCGAGACCCCACCCCAAATTCACCGGGACCCCTCCCCAAATTCACACCCGGACCCCGCCCCAAATTCACCGGGACCCCTCCCAAATTCACACCGAGACCCCGCCCCAAATTCACGCGGGACCACGCCCCAAATTCACACCGAGACCCCGCCCCAAATTCACGCGGGACCCCTCCCCAATTCACATCGAGACCGCGCCCCAAATTCACCCGGGACCCCTCCTCAAATTCACCCGGGACCCCTCCCCAAATTCACCGGGACCCCTCTCCAAATTCACCCCGGGATCCCTCCCCAAATTCACACCGAGACCCCTCCCCAATTCACACCGGGACCCCTCCTCAAATTCACCCGGGACCCCTCCCCAAATTCACACCGAGACCCCAAAATCCACACCAAAATCCACCCCGGGACCCCTCCCCAAATCCACCCAGAGACCCCTCCCCAAATCCACCCAGAGACTCCTCTCCAAATCCACCCCGGGACCCCTCCTCAAATTCAGACCGGGACCCCAAATCCACCCAGAGAACCCCAAATTCTACCCCGAGACCCCTCCCCAAATTCCGCCCGGAGACCCCTCCCCAATTCCACCCCAAATCCAACACAGGACCCCTCCCCAAATCCACCGGCACCCCCAAATCCCCCCCAAATCCATCCCAGAGACCCCCCCGGGACCCCCAAATCCCTGAGCCCCCCCCCCAAATCCCCCCCCACGACCCCTCCCCAAATTTTGCAGGCAGCCTCGTGGACGAGCTCTCGGGGGCGCTGCTGCAGTAAGTGCCCCCCCAAATTTGGGGTGGGGGTCCCCCAAATCCCCCCCCCCGACCCGACCCCCCCCAGCTCATTTTGGGGGGCGCCCCCAGCCCCAATTTAACCCCCCCTCGCCCCTCCCCCCCAGGTCACTCGCCAAGCTCAAGAGCCCCCCGAAGCTTGAGGGCGTTTTTGGGGGAGGGGGCGCGGATTTGAAGAACCCCCCCCCTCCCCCACCCGGAGCCCCCTCCCCAAATTTTGGGGGCGGGGGGGTGTGAAAATAAAAGGCTTGAAAGGACGGGCCTGGATTTTGGGGGGGTTTTGGGGGGTCCCGGGGGGATTTTGGGGTTCCGGAGGGGTCTCTGGGGTTGATTTTGGGGGTCTTGGGGGGATTTTGGGGCTCCTGGGGGGGATTTTGGGGGTCCCGGGGGGGATTTTGGGGGTCCCGGAGTGGATTTTGGGGTTCCAGGGGGGTCTCTGGGTTGATTTTGGGGGATTTGGGGGGTCCTGGGGAGGATTTGGGGGTCCCGGGACGGATTTTGGTGGTCTTGGGTGGATTTTGGTGGTCTTGGGGGGATTTTGGGGTTCATGGGGGGGATTTTGGGGTTCCAGGGGGGGTCTCGGGGTTGATTTTGGGGGATTTGGGGGGTCCTGGGGAGGATTTGGGGGTCCCGGGGTTGATTTTGGGGATGATTTTGGGGGTCTCGGGGTTGATTTTGGGGTCCCGGGGGGGATTTTGGGGGTCCCGGAGTGGATTTTGGGGGTCCAGGGGGGGTCTCTGGGTTTTATTTTGGGGGATTTTGGGGGTCCTGGGGGGAATTTTGGGGGTCCTGGGGAGGATTTGGGGTCCCCGGGGTTGATTTTGGGGGTCCTGAGAGACCCCACCCCTTTTATTTCGGGGAGGGGTCCCCAAAAAATCCCGCCGTTTCCAGTTTTGGGGGGTTTCCCCCCATTTTTTTATTGGGTTTTCCATGCAGACCCCCCCGCGCCCCCCCCTCGAAATTAAAATGGGGAGGGGGCACCAAGGGGGGGAGGGGGAGGGACCCCCAACCCCCCCCCTTTTATAGCAGCAGAGCCAGAGCCCCCTCCCCACAAAAGGGCTCAGCGATTTTTTTTGGGGAGGGGGTCCCCAAAATTCAAACCCCTCCCCCATTCATAGACATGGGGGGGGGCGAATTTGGGGAGGGGGATTTTGGGGACCCCCCCCCCCCCCGAAGGTTTCATCCAGTCAGGGATCCTGTGGGGGGGGAGGGAAATAAATGAGGGGAGGGGTCCCCAAAAATGGGGACCCCCAAATTTCCCAGCTCCACCACCCCCCCACCCCAAAATAAACCCCCTCCCCAAAATTGAGGACCCCCCCTCAAATTCCTCAAACTCCCCCCCCAAAAAATCCCCCTTAAATTCCCCCCCCAAATTGAGACCCCTCCCCAAATTTCTCAGCCCAACCCTCCCCAAATTGGACAAGCAAGACCCCTCCTCCATTTCCGCCCCCTCCCAAAAATGTTGGGGACCCCCTCCCCAAATTTTGGGGACCCCCCCCTCACCGTTAACAGGAGTAGGTCCGGACCGAGACCCCCCCATCCCCCCTCGGGGGGGGCAGCGAGTTCCCTGGGGGGGGAGGGGGAGGGGAGGGTCAGGACCCCCCCCCAAAATAAACCCCAGACCCCCCCAAACCCCCCCCAAATTCCTTCAGGACCCCCCCCCCAAAAAATCCCCCCAAAATCCCCCCAGGACCCCCAAAATCCTCCCCATAATCACCCAAAGCCCCCCAAAATCCCCCCAGGACCCCCCAGGACCCCCCAAAATCCCACCCAGAGCCACCCAGACCCCCAAAATCCCCCCCAAAATCACCCCAAATCCCCTCCAAGACCCCTCCCCAAATCCCTAAATTCCCCCCCAGCCCTACAGGACCACCAAATCCCTCCCAAGACCCCCAAATCCACCCAAATTTCCTCCCAAAATTCCCCCAAATCTCAAGACCCCCAAAATCCCCCCCAAATTACCCCAAAATCGACCCCTAAATCCCCCCAAATCCCCCTCAAGACCCCCAAAATCCCCCAAAATGCCCCAAAATTCCCCCAAAATCCCCCCCAAGACCCCCAAATCCCCCCCCAAACCACCCAGGACCCCTCCCCAAATTCCCCAAATCCCCCTCAAGACCCCCAAAACCCCCCCAAATGCCCCAAAATTCCCCCAAAATCCCCCCCAAAATCCCCCAAAATCCCCCCAAACCCCCCCAGGACCCCTCCCCAAATCCCCCCGAATCCCCCCCAAAGCCCCCCAGACGCCCCAATGCTTCCCAAATCCACCCTAAACCCCCTAAGACCCCTCCCCAAATTCCCAAATCCCCTCAAACCCCCCCAAATCCCGCTCAAATCACCCAGGACCCCTCCCTAAATTCCCCCAAATCCCCCCCAAGGCGCCCCAGACCCCCCAAAGCTCCCCAAAATCCCCCCCAAACCCCCCAGGACCCCTCCCCAAATTCCCCAAATCCCCCCCAAACCCCCCAAAATCCCCCCCCAAATCCCCCCAGGACCCCTCCCCAAATTCCCCAAATTCCCCAAATTCCCCAAATCCCCCCCAAACCCCCCAAAATCCCCCCCAAGTCCCCCCAGGACCCCTCCCCAAATTCCCCAAATTCCCCAAATCTCTCCCAAATCCCCCAAAATCCCCCCCAAAGCCCCCCAGGACCCCTCCCCAAATCCCCCAAAATCCCCCCCAAATCCCCCCAGGACCCCTCCCCAAATTCCCCAAAATCCCCCCCAAACCCCCCAGGACCCCTCCCCAAATTCCCCAAATCCCCCCCAAGTCCCCCCAGGACCCCTCCCCAAATTCCCCAAATCCCCCCCAAACCCCCCAGGACCCCTCCCCAAATTCCCCAAACCCCCAAAAATCCCCCCCAAACCCCCCAGGACCCCTCCCCAAACCCCCCAAAATCCCCCCCAAACCCCCCAAGACCCCTCCCCAAATTCCTCAAATCCCCCCCAAAGCCCCCAGGACCCCTCCCAAAATTCCCCAAATTCCCCAAATCTCTCCCAAATCCCCCAAAATCCCCCCCAAATCCCCCCAGGACCCCTCCCCAAATTCCCCAAATTCCCCAAATCCCCCCCAAACCCCCCAGGACCCCTCCCCAAATCCCCCCCCCTCACCGTCGGGCTGGACCTTGCGCAGGGGCAGGGGAGGGGTCCCCAGGGGTCCCCCCCCGAAAGTTGGGGGGGCAACATCTCGGCAGCGTCGGGACCCCCCGCCCCGCAGCTCCTTCTCCCGGAACAGCTTCCGCCAGGACGGGGAGCGGCTGAAGGGTCTGGGGGCGTCCTGGGGGCAGCCCGACATCAGAGAGAGCCCCCAGACCCATTTGGGATCCCCTCGGGGCGGATTTGGGGGGTTAAAGTGAATTTTTTGGGGATTTTTGGGGGATTTTTTGGGGGGATTTGGGGGATTTTGGGGTCTCTGAGGAGCGGCTGAAGGGTCTGGGGGCGTCCTGGGGGGACCCCGACATCAGAGAGAGCCCCCAGACCCATTTGGGACTCCCCGGGATGGTGGGAGGGGATTTGGGGGAGTTTTCGGGGGTTAAAGTGAATTTTTTGGGGATTTTTGGGGGGATTTTGGGGGATTTGGGGGTCCTTGGGGAGCGGCTGAAGGGTCTGGGGGCGTTGTGGGGGCACCCCGACATCAGAGAGAGCCCCCAGACCCATTTGGGACTCCCCGGGATGGTGGGAGGGGATTTGGGGGGGTTTTAATGGGGATTTTGGGGGGTTTTGGGGGGATTTGGGGGGGGATTTGGGGTCCCTGGGGAGTGGCTGAAGGGTCTGGGGGCGTCGTGGGGGCACCCCGACATCAGAGAGAGCCCCCAGACCCATTTGGGACCCTCCCAGAATAGTGGGAGGGGATTTGGGGGAGTTTGAGGGGGATTTTGGGGGGGATTTTGGGCAAATTTAGGGGGAATTTTGGATGAATTCGGGGAGGTTTTGGGGGGATTTGGGGTGGGATTTTGGGGGGATTTGGGGAAATTCGGGGGGGATTTGGGGGGATTTGGGGGAATTTGGGATTGGGGGGGATTTGGGGAGGTTTTGGGGGGATTTGGGGAAATTCGGGGGGGATTTGGGGGGGGGATTTTGGGGGGATTTGGGGGGGATTTGAGGGGATTTGGGGGGATTTGGGGGGGGATTTGGGGGGAATTTGGGGGGGATTTGAGGGGATTTGGGGGTCCCAGGGGTGGGTGGGGGTCCCGGGGGGGGGGTCCCGAGTGGGGGGGGGTCGCTCCCGCCCCTCCCGCCCCTCCCCCACCTCATCGAGGCGCCGCTCGGTTCCCGCCGAGATCAAAGCGCTGAACTCCTTCTCCAGCAGCTGCCGAGCCTGGGGACAGCGGGGACATTTGGGGACATCTGGGGACAGTGGGGGACAGTGGGGACATTTGGGGACAGTGGGGACATTTGGGGACATTGGGGACATTGGGGGACATTGGGGACATTGGGGACAGTGGGGACATTGGGGGACATTGGGGACAGTGGGGACAGTGGGGACGTTGGGGGACATTGGGGACATTGGGGACATTTGGGGGGGTTGGGGACAGTGGGGACATTTGGGGACATTTGGGGGGGTTGGGGACAGTGGGGACATTTGGGGGATTGGGGACAATTGGGGACATTGGGGGAACCAGTCCCTCCCAGTGCTCCCAGTATTCCCAGTGTGCCCGCCTGGGTGTTCTGGGTGGAGATCTGTCCTGTCCGCACTGCCATCCCAGCCCCTCCCAGTTTAACCCAGTCCCTCAGTCTATCCCAGTCCCTCCCAGTCCATCCCAGCCCCTCCCAGTCCATCCCAGTCTATCCCAGTCCATCCCAGTCCATCCCAGTCCATCCCAGTCTATCCCAGTCCCTCCCAGTCCCTCCCAGTCCATCCCAGTCCATCCCAATCCCCTTCCAGTCCCTCCCAGTCTATCCCAATCCCCTCCCAGTCCCTCCCAGTGCTCCCAGTGTGCCCACCTGGGTGTTCTGGGTGGGGATCTGCAGCAGCAGCGCCAGCTCTGCCCAGTCTATCCCAGTCTATCCCATCCCCAATCCCCTCCCAGTCCCTCCCAGTCCCTCCCAGTGCTCCCAGTGTGCCCACCTGGGTGTTCTGGGTGGGGATCTGCAGCAGCAGCGCCAGCTCTGCCCAGTCTATCCCAGTCCATCCCAGTCTATCCCAGTCTATCCCAGTCCATCCCAGTCCATCCCAATCCCCTCCCAGTCCATCCCAATCCCCTCCCAATCCCCTCCCAGTCCCTCCCAATCACTCCCAGTGCTCCCAGTGTGCCCACCTGGGTGTTCTGGGTGGGGATCTGCAGCAGCAGCGCCAGCTCAGCCCAGTCTATCCCAATTCCCTCCCAGTCTATCCCAGTCTATCCCAGTCTATCCCAGTCTATCCCAGTCCATCCCAGTCTATCCCAATCCCCTCCCAGTCCCTCCCAATCACTCCCAGTGCTCCCAGTGTGCCCACCTGGGTGTTCTGGGTGGGGATCTGCAGCAGCAGCGCCAGCTCAGCCCAGTCTATCCCAATTCCCTCCCAGTCTATCCCAGTCTATCCCAGTCTATCCCAGTCTATCCCAGTCCATCCCAGTCTATCCCAATCCCCTCCCAGTCCCTCCCAGTGCTCCCAGTGTGCCCACCTGGGTGTTCTGGGTGGGGATCTGCAGCAGCAGCGCCAGGTCGGCCCAGTCGAAGGTGTCGTCGAGCGCCAGCAGCGCGCCGTGCACGCCCGACTCGCCCAGGTTGGGCGCGAACTCGCGCAGCCCCACGCTGCTCACCCAGGCGCTGACCCGCTCGTTGGACCACACCACCACGTCTGGGGCACCCCAAAATTCACTGGGACACCCCAAAAATCCTGACAGGGATCCCCAAAAATCCCCCAAATCCAACCCGGCACCCTCAGTCCCACAGGGATCCCAAAAATCCCCCCAAAATCCCCACCCGGGCGCTGACCCCGCTCGTTGGAGCACACCACCACGTCTGGGGCACCCCAAAATTCACTGGGACACCCCAAAATCCCGCCCGGGATCCCCAAAAATCCCCCAAATCCCCAGGGATCCCAAAATCCCACCCAGATACCCCAAAAACCCCCAAAATCCCCCCCAAAATCCCCCCAAAATCCCCACCCAGGCACTGACCCCGCTCGTTGGAGCACACCACCACGTCTGGGGCACCCCCAAAATTCACTGGGACACCCCCAAAAATCCTGACAGGGGCACCCCAAAAATCCCCCAAATCCAACCCGGCACCCTCAATCCCACAGGGATCCCAAAAATCCAAAAATCCCCCCAAAATCCCCACCCGGGTGCTGACCCGCTCGTTGGAGCACACCACCACGTCTGGGGCACCCCAAAATTCACTGGGACACCCCAAAATCCTGACAGGGGCACCCCAAAAATCCCCCAAATCCAACCCGGCACCCCCAATCCCACAGGGATCCCAAAAACCCCCAAAATCCCCCAAAATCCCCCAAAATCCCCCAAAATCCCCACCCAGGCGCTGACCCCCGCTCGTTGGAGCACAGCGCCACGTCTGGGGCACCCCAAAATTCACTGGGACACCCCAAAAATCCTGACAGGGGCACCCCAAAAATCCCCCAAATCCAACCCGGCACCCCCAAACTCACAGGGATCCCAAAAATCCCAAAAATCCCCCAAAATCCCCACCCAGGCGCTGACCCCGCTCGTTGGAGCACAGCGCCACGTCTGGGGCACCCCAAAATCCGGATGGTACCCCAAAATCCCGCCCGGGATCCCCAAAAATCCCCCAAATCCCCAGGAATCCCAAAATCCCACCCACATACCCCAAAACCCCCAAAATCCCCCCAAAATCCCCACCCGGGTGCTGACCCCGCTCGTTGGACCACACCGCCACGTCTGGGGCACCCCAAAATCCACTGGGACACCCCAAAAATCCCGCCCGGGATCCCCAAAAATCCCCCAAATCCAACCCGGCACTCCCAATCCCACAGGGATCCCAAAAATCCCCAAAATCCCCCCAAAATCCCCACCCGGGCGCTGACCCGCTCGTTGGAGCACACCGCCACGTCTGGGGCACCCCAAAATCCACTGGGACACCCCAAAATCCCGCCCGGGATCCCCAAAAATCCCCCAAATCCAACCCGGCACCCCCAAACCCCAAAGGGATTCCAAAAACCCCCAAAATGCCCAAAAATCCCCACCCAGGCGCTGACCCCGCTCGTTGGACCACACCACCACGTCTGGGGCACCCCAAAATTCACGGGGACACCCCAAAATCCCGCCCGGGATCCCCAAAAATCCCCCAAATCCAACCCGGCACCCCCAAACCCCACAGGGATTCCAAAAACCCCCCAAATCCCCCAAAATCCCCCAAAATCCCCACCCAGGCGCTGACCCCCGCTCGTTGGAGCACACCACCACGTCTGGGGCACCCCAAAATTCACTGGGACACCCCAAAATCCCGCCCGGGATCCCCAAAATTCCTCCAAATCCCCAGGGATCCCAAAATCCCACCCACATACCCCAAAAACCCCAAAACCCCCCCAAAAATCCCCCCAAAATCCCCACCCGGGCGCTGACCCCGCTCGTTGGAGCACAGCGCCACGTCTGGGGCACCCCAAAATTCACTGGGACACCCCAAAAATCCTGACAGGGGCACCCCAAAAATCCCCCAAATCCAACCCGGCACCCCCAAACTCACAGGGATCCCAAAAATCCCAAAAATGCCCCCAAATCCCCACCCGGGCGCTGACCCCGCTCGTTGGAGCACAGCGCCACGTCTGGGGCACCCCCAAAATTCACTGGGACACCCCAAAAATCCTACCCGGGATCCCCAAAAATCCCCCAAATCCCCAGGGATCCCAAAATCCCACCCAGATAC
>NW_026776102.1:0-19697 GCF_027477595.1 Haemorhous mexicanus
CAAGGGGGGCGCCAGCCTTGCACACGCGCGTGCCCGGGGCCGCCGTCACCCCCACGCGCGCGTGCCCGGCCCGGGGGGGCGGGACCCCACCCCTCCCTTTGCACGCCCGCTCACACCCCCGCCTCCCCTTGCACGCCCAGGGGCTCTCGCACGCCCGGCTGCGCCTCCCCTTGCACGCCCGGCGCCTCTTGCACGCCCGGCTCCGGCGCTACATCCGCGTCTCGTTGCACAACCGCCGCCTCTTGCACAATCGCCTCCCCTTGCACGCCCGCCTCCGCCGCCTGTTGCACGCCCGGGAGCTCCCCTTCACGCCCAGGAGCTCCCCTTGCACGCCCGGCTCCCAGGGCACGCCCGTGTCCGTGTCCTGCGGCGCGTCCCGTTGCACGCCCACGTGTCCTTGCACGCCCGGCTCCCGTTGCACGCCCATCTCCACGTCCCACCGCGCCGCTTGCACGCTCATCTCCGGCTCCCATTGCACGCCCAGCTCCAGCTGCCGTTGCACGCCCAGCTCCTGTTGCACGCTCAGCTTCCTCTGGATCTCCACCTCCCGTTGCACGCCCAGCTCCTGTTGCACACTCAGCCCTCCTCTGCGCCTCCAGCTCCCGTTGCACGCTCAGCTTCCGCTGCACGCTCAGCTCCCGTTGCACGCTCAGATCCCGCCGGGCTCCCAGCTCCATCTCCTGTTGCACACTCAGCTCCCGTTGCACGCTCATGTCCCACCGGATGCCCACGTCCACGTCCCGGCGCCCGCTGTCCACGTCCCGGTGCACACTCAGCGCACGCCCGAGGCTCCCTTGCACGCCCGCGCCCCCTCGCACGCCCGGGGCCCCTCGCACGCCCAAATCCCCTTGCACACCCGGGCCCCAGGGTGCACTCGGGTCCCGTTGCACACTCAGGCCCCGTGGCACACCTGGGTCCTTTTGCACACTCAGATCCGGTGGCACACCTGGGTCCCGTTGCACACTCAGACCCCGTTGCACACTCAGACCCCGTTGCACACCTGTGTCTTTTTGCACACTCAGACCCCGTTGCACACTCAGATCCCGTTGCACACCTGGGTCTTTTTGCACACTCAGACCCCGTTGCACACTCGGATCCCGTTGCACACCTGGGTCTTTTTGCACACTCAGACCCCGTTGCACACTCGGATCCCCTTGAACACCTGGATCCAATGGCACACCTGGAACCCATTGCACGCTGGGATCGCCTTGCACACCTGGATCCTGTTGCACACCCAGATCCCGTTGCACACTTGGATCCCTTTGCACACCTGGATCCCGTTGCACACCTGGATCCTTTCACAGTCTTAAGTCCAGAACCTGTGGCACACTCGGATCCCCTTGCACACCTGGATCCCGTGGCACACCTGGATCCCATTGCACGCTGGGATCGCCTTGCACACCTGGATCCCGTTGCACACTCAGATCCCATCACATTCCAATGTCCGGATCCCCTTGCACACCCGGATCCCGTTGCACACCTGGATCCCATTGCATGCTCGGACCCCGTTTTACACCTGGATCCCGTTGCACACCTGGATCCTTTCACAGTCTTAAGTCCAGATCCCATGGCACACCTGGATCCTGTTACACACCTGGATCCTGTTACACACCTGGATCCTGTTACACACCTGGATCCTGTTGCACACCTGGATCCCACTGCACACTTGAGTGCGACTGCACGCTCGGATCCCGTTGCACGCTCAGATCCCATTTCACACCTGGATCCCATTTTACACCTGGATCCTGTTGCACACCTGGATCCTGTTGCACACCTGGATCCTTTCACAGTCTTAAGTCCAGATCCCATGGCACACCTGGATCCTGTTGCACACCTGGATCCTGTTACACACCTGGATCCTGTTACACACCTGGATCCTGTTGCACACCTGGATCCCACTGCACACTTGAGTGCGACTGCACGCTCGGATCCCGTTGCACGCTCAGATCCCATTTCACACCTGGATCCCATTTTACACCTGGATCCTGTTGCACACCTGGATCCTGTTGCACACCTGGATCCTTTCACAGTCTTAAGTCCAGATCCTGTTACACACCTGGATCCCGTTGCACACCTGGATCCTGTTGCACACCTGGATCCTTTCACAGTCTTAAGTCCAGATCCCATTGCACACCTGGATCCCATTTTATACCTGGATCCCGTTGCACACCTGGATCCCATTGCACACCTGGATCCTTTCACAGTCTTAAGTCCAGATCCCATTGCACACCTGGATCCCATTGCACACCTGGATCCTGTTGCACACCTGGATCCTGTTGCACACTGAGATCCCATTGCACACCTGGATCCCATTGCACACCTGGAGCCCGTTGCACACCTGGACCCCGTTGCACACTCACCTCCCCCCTCTCCACCTCTCTCCCTCACACCTGAGGGTCCCTCCCTGGTACCTGAGGGTCTCAACTCCACACCTGGGGGTCCCTCCCTCACACCTGAGGGTCTCAACTCCACACCTGGGGGTCCCTCCCTCACACCTGGGGGTCCCTCCCTCACACCTGGGGGTCTCTCCTCGGTACCTGGGGGTCTCTCCTTGACACCTGAGAGTCCCTTCTCGGTACCTGACTGTGTCCCCCTCCCACCTGGAGATGTCTTCTCGGTACCTGAGGGTCCCTCCCTCACACCTGAGGGTCTCCCCTTCACACTTGAGGGTCTCTCCTCGGTACCTGAGGGTCCCTCCCTCACACCTGAGGGTCTCTCCTCAGTACCTGGGGGTCCCTCCTCGCTACCTGGGGATTCCTCCTCGGTACCTGGGTGTCTCCCCCTCACACCTGAGGGTTCCTCCTCGGTACCTGAGGGTCTCCCCTTCACACCTGAGGGTCTCTCCTCGGTACCTGAGGGTCTCCCCTTCACACCTGAGGGTCTCTCCTCGGTACCTGAGGGTTCCTCCCTCACACCTGAGGGTCCCTCCTCGCTACCTGGGGGTTCCTCCTCGGTACCTGAGGGTCTCCCATTCACACCTGGGGGTTCCTCCTCGGTACCTGAGGGTCTTCCCTTCACACCTGAGGGTCCCTCCTCGCTACCTGGGGATTCCTCCTCGGTACCTGGGTGTCTCCCCCCTCACACCTGAGGGTTTCTCCTCGGTACCTGGGGGTTCCTCCTCGGTACCTGGGTGTCTCCCCCTCACACCTGAGGGTTTCTCCTCGGTACCTGAGGGTCCCTCCTCGGTACCTGAGTGTCTCCCCTTCACACCTGGAGGTTCCTCGTCCGGTACCTGGGGATTCCTCCTCGGTACCTGGGTGTCTCCCCCTCACACCTGAGGGTTTCCCCTTCACACCTGGGGGTCCCTCCTCTCCACCTGGGGGTCTCCGCTCGGTACCTGAGCCTCCCTTACCACCACCCACCTGCCTCCCCCACCCCCCCCGCCCCGCCCCTCCCCCCGCGCTCAGGTGCGCGTCCATCACCTCTCGAGGAAGAGGCGCAGGCGCGGTCGATGTTCATGCGGTGCCCGACGCGCGTCACGCCCAGGTCGATGTAATCCTCCTTGGTGAGCGCGGGCAGGTGCGTGCCGTCGATCTCGTTGTGCAGGAAGCGCGCGCGGTGCTCGCCCAGGTTCAGCGACTCCAGCCAGTCGGCCACGTCGAACTTGCTCCAAAAAGCCAAAGGTTTGGCCCCAAAAGGCTTCGGGGGGGCGGGGCCGGCGGCGGCGGCGGCGGCGGCGCGGGGCGGGGAGAGCGAGCGGAGCTCCAGGTAAGCGGCGGCGCCGCCGTACAGGTGAGCGGCAGGTAAGGTGGGCAGCGAGGCGGGGCGGGGGGCGGGGCTGCCGCGGCGCTCCGAGGGGGGAGGGGCGGGGCTGGGCGCGCGGCGGAGGGGCGGGCGCACGTCCAGGTCGCCGCCCACGGCCACGCCCACCGAGGGTTTGGGAGGGGGAGGCGGCCAATGGGGGAAGAGGGCGGAGGTCGGGGGGAGGGGCTTGGTGGTGGCGGAGGAGGGGGGGGGAGGGGCGGGTGGAGTCCGTGAGCCTGTGGGGGGAGGGGAGGGGGGAGGGGTTAGGGAGGGGGGAGTGGGCGGGGACACGCCCACTCCCTGCCCTTCAGCCAATCCCATCCGTCCCCCCAATGGGTGGGGCAGGTGAGGTGAGAACAGGTGGGAACAGGTGGGGACAGGTGAGGGACAGGTGAGGTGAGGACAGGTGGGAACAGGTGGGAACAGGTGAGGTGAGGACAGGTGAAGTACACGTGAGGTACAGGTGAGATAGAGATGAGGACAGGTGAGATACAGGTGAGAACAGGTGAGACAGAGGTGAGGACAGGTGAGGACAGGTGAGATAGAGGTGAGGACAGGTGAGATACAGGTGAGATGAGGACAGGTGCAAACAGGTGAGGACAGGTGAAATACAGGTGGGAACAGGTGAGGACAGGTGAGATACAGGTGAAGTACAGGTGAGATAGAGATGAGGACAGGTGAGATAGAGGTGAGAGGGTGAGATACAGGTGAGACAGAGGTGAGGACAGGTGAGGACATGTGAGATGAGGACAGGTGAGGTGAGGACAGGTGAAATGCAGATGAGAACAGGTGGGGACAGGTGAGGCACAGGTGAGGTGAGGACAGGTGAAGTACAGGTGAGATAGAGATGAGAACAGGTGAGATAGAGATGAGAACAGGTGAGACAGAGGTGAGAACAGGTGAGATACAGGTGAGAGGTGAGAGACAGGTGAGATACAGGTGAGAGACAGGTGAGGACAGGTGAGGACAGGTGAGATGAGGACAGGTGCAAACAGGTGAGGACAGGTGAAATGCAGATGAGAACAGGTGTGAACAGGGGAGGCACAGGTGAATTGAGAACAGGTGAAGTACAGGTGAGATGAGAACAGGTTCGAACAGGTGAGGTCAGAACAGGTGAGATACAGGTGAGGTGTGGTACAGGTGAGATGAGAACAGGTTAGAACAGGTGAGGTGTGGTACAGGTGAGATGAGAACAGGTGAGGTGTGGTACAGGTGAGAGGCGCAGTACAGGTGTGATGTGCCAGGTGTGATTAGTACAGGTGTGCTGGGTCCAGGTGTGACAGACAGCACAGGTGCAGCGCCCACCCCAATCCATGCAACAGCAGCCACAGGTGCCACAGGTGTGTCACAGGTGTGCCACAGGTGTGCCACAGGTGTGCCACAGGTACCACAGGTGTGTCACAGGTGTGTCACAGGTGCCACAGGTGTGCCACAGGTGTGTCACAGGTGCCACAGGTGTGCCACAGGTGTGTCACAGGTGCAATGACCCCCCCCAATCCATGCAACAGCTGTCACAGGTACCACAGGTGCATCACAGGTGTATTACAGGTGTGCCACAGGTGTGTCACAGATGTCCCCCTAAGCCCATGCAGCAGCCACAGGTGTGCCACAGGTGTACCACAGGTGTGTCACAGGTGCAATAGCCCCCCCCAATCCATGCAACAGCCGCCACAGGTACCACAGGTGTGTCACAGGTGTGTCACAGGTACCACAGGTGTGCCACAGGTGTGTCACAGGTGCAATGACCCCCCCCCAATCCATGCAACAGCTGTCACAGGTACCACAGGTGCATCACAGGTGTATTACAGGTGTGCCACAGGTGTGTCACAGATGTCCCCCCAAGCCCATGCAGCAGCCACAGGTGTGCCACAGGTGTACCACAGGTGTGTCACAGGTGCAATAGCCCCCCCCAATCCATGCAACAGCCGCCACAGGTACCACAGGTGTGTCACAGGTGTGCCACAGGTGTGCCACAGGTGCAACAGTCCCCCCAATCCATGCAGGAGCCACCACAGGTGTGCCACAGGTGTGCCACCCCCCCTCCCAAAGCCATGCAGCTGGTGCCAGGTGTGCCACAGGTGCGATGGGTGCCCCCCACCCCATGCAGAGTGCCAGGTGTGTAACAGGTGTGCCGCAGGTGCCACCCCCCCCCCAAGACCATGCACACAGTGCCAGGTGTATCACAGGTGTGCCACAGGTGAGCCACAGGTGAGCCACAGGTGTGTCACAGGTGCCACAGGTGAGACACAGGTGTGCCACAGGTGTGTCACAGGTGCAATGGGTGTGTCACAGGTGTGCCACACATTTGATAGCCCCACAATCCATGCAGCAGGTGCCAGGTGTGTCACAGGTGTGTCACGGGTGTGTCACAGGTGTGACCACCCCATCCATGCAATGCCCCAGGTGTGATGGGTGTCACAGGTGTGATGGGTGACTCAGGTGTGACAGGTGTCCAAGGTGTGATGGAAGCCCCGCCCCCCAGGTGTAACAGATGTCCCAGAAGCCCCTCACCTTCCCCAGGTGTGCTGGAAGCCCCGCCCCCCAGGTGTCCCAGGTGTGAATGACACCCCAGGTGTGCTGGAAGCCCCGCCCCCCAGGTGTGAATGACACCCCAGGTGTGCTGGAAGCCCCGCCCCCAGGTGTGAATGACACCCCAGGTGTGATGGAAGCCCCGCCCCCCAGGTGTGAATGACACCCCAGGTGTGATGGAAGCCCCGCCCCCCAGGTGTGACTGACACCCCAGGTGTGATGGAAGCCCCGCCCCCCCAGGTGTGACTGACACCCCAGGTGTGCTGCAAGACCCTCCCCCTAGGTGAGCCAGAAGCCCCTCCCCTAGGTGTGATGGACACCCCAGGTGTGATGGAAGCCCCGCCCCCCAGGTGTGAATGACACCCCAGGTATGATGGAAGCCCCGCCCCAACCAGGTGTGATGGACACCCCAGGTGCCCCCTAAGCCCCGCCCCCCCACGTGTGATGGACACCCCAGGTGTGATGGAAGCCCCGGCCCCCACGTGTAACGGACCCCCCTCGGTGCCCCCTAAGCCCCGCCCCCGCAGGTGTGATGGACACCCCATATGCCCCACAAGTCCCACCCCCAGGTATGATGGACAACCCAGGTGCCCTACAAGCCCCGCCCCCCAGGTGTGACTGACACCCCAGGTGTTCCTCCAACCCCGCCCTCCAGGTGTGATAGACACCCCAGGTATGATGGAAGCCCCGCCCCCCAGGCGTGATGGACACCCCAGGTATGACGGAAGCCCCGCCCCCAGGTGTGATGGACACCCAGGGTATGATGGAAGCCCCGCCCCCCAGGTGTGATGGACACCCCAGGTATGATGGAAGCCCCGCCCCCCAGGTGTGATGGACACCCCAGGTGTTCCTCCAACCCCGCCCCCCAGGTGTGATGGACACCCCAGGTATGATGGAAGCCTCGCCCCCCAGGTGTGATGGACACCCCAGGTATGATGGAAGCCCCGCCTCCAGGTGTGAGGGACACCCCAGGTGCCCCACAAGCCCCGCCCCCCAGGTGTGATGGACAACCCAGGTGCCCTACAAGCCCCGCCCCCCAGGTGTGACTGACACCCCAGGTGTTCCTCCAACCCCGCCCTCCAGGTGTGATAGACACCCCAGGTATGATGGAAGCCCCGCCCCCCAGGTGTGATGGACACCCCAGGTATGATGGAAGCCCCGCCCCCAGGTGTGATGGACACCCAGGGTATGATGGAAGCCCCGCCCCCCAGGTGTGATGGACACCCCAGTTGTGATGGAAGCCCCGCCCCTAGGTGTGATGGACACCCCAGGTATGATGGACACCCCCGGTGTGATGGAAGCCCCGCCCCCCCAGGTGTGATGGACACCCCAGGTATGATGGACACCCCCGGTATGACGGAAGCCCCGCCCCCCTAGGTGTGATGGACACCCCAGGTATGATGGACACCCAGGGTATGACGGAAGCCCCGCCACCCAGGTGTGATGGACACCCCAGGTGCCCTACAAGCCCCGCCTCCAAGTGTGATGGACACCCCAGGTGTGATGGACACCCCAGGTGTGATGGACACCCCAGGCGTAATGGAAGCCCCGCCCCCCCAAGTGTGAAGGACACCCCAGGTATGATGGAAGCCCCGCCCCCCCAGGTGTGAAGGACACCCCAGTTATGATGGAAGCCCCGCCCCCCCAGGTATGATAGACACCTCAGTTATGAAAGAAGCCCCGCCCCCCAGGTGCGCCCCTTTAGCCCCGCCCCCTCACCTGTGCCTCCCCGCGAATCCTCCCTCGAGTCCCGCGCGGCTCCAGGGCGCGCCCATCCCCCCTCGCTGCGCCTGGGGGAGGGGCAGCGCCAGCGGCGGCGGGGGGAGGGGCGGCTCCTCCCCCCACTCCTGCCCCAGGCCCCTCCCCCCCCTCAGCACCACCCTGCCCCTCCCCCCGCGGCGCTCCGCCCCCTCCAGCCCCTCCTGCCCCTCGGGGGGGTGGTCGCTGCTGCTGCGGCTGTCGGGCTCCTCGATGCCCGAGTCCGTCACCGCCTCCCCCGCCTCGGCCCCGCCCACCCCCCCCCAAAATCACCGCCGACCCTCCCCCCACACCCCCCCCCGCCCCTCCCCCACCGCCCCCCCGCCGGGGGTCGTGGGCTCCCCCGGCCGCCCCTCCCCCTCCCTGGGTCAGCGTGGCCACCTCGCTGTCGTACGAGGTCAGGCTGGAGGTGGCCGAGTCCCCTCCCCCACCCCCGCCCCCGCCCTGGGGTGGGGGAGGGGCGGCAGGGGGAGGGGCGCCGTCGCGCGAGGGGGGGGAGGGGAGGGGGAGGGGTCTCGAAGCTGTTGGCGAACTCCAGGGGCGGGGGGAGGGGCTCGGCCAGCAGCAGCTCCTCGTCCGCGTCCACCGAGGGGGCGGGGGGGGGGGAGGGACAGCAGGGGAGACCCCCCCCCCCACCACGCCGCCCCCTCCCCCCACCGCCACCGGGACCCCTCCCCCAGCGCCGCCGGGGGGGTCGGAGAAGCGCACGCGACCTTCGGGGGAGTGGGGGGGGGAGGGGCGGCGGCCGCCACCCCTCCCCCACCCCAGAGGGGCTCGAGGCGGCGGGAGGGGCTGCCGGGGGGGATGGGCAGTTTTTGGGGAGGGGGCGTCTTGGGTAAGGTGGGGGGGCCCCCCGAGAGGTGCAGGGCGGAGACCCCGCCCAAAAGGGGGAGGGAGCGAACCCCCGCCCCTCCCCCCACCCCTCCCCCTCCGTAGGCCATGGGGGCGCCCATCCCCCCCCCCCACCCCCAGAGCGGGGTGGAGGGGGGAGGGGGGGGCGGTGCCGGCGGGGGGAGGGGCGTGCAGGGGGGGGAGACCCCCGTGGAGCCCCCCCAGGGGGAAGGGGGAGGGGGAGGGGGCGGCGGGGGGGGAGGACGCGGCAGGCGCCGGCGGGGGGAGGGGCGCGCACGGGGCTCAAACTGGGATGGACCGGAGCCATACTGGGATGGACCGGGGCCAAACTGGGATGGACCGGCCCCGCCCCCGGGTGCAGCGGGGGAGGGGCCGCCCCCTGCGCCCCTCCCCCTCCCACGCTGCTGAAGGCGCTGCCCCTCCCCCCGCCTTGCCCTCCCCCCCCCTCCCCTCGCCCCCCGGTAGCCGCGGCTGGGGGCGGGGAAAGCCTCGGCCCCTCCCCCCCCCATCCCCACCCCCGCCCCTCCCCCAGCGGCCGCGAACATCCCCTCGTCGATGCTTTTGGAGTGACGTAAGCGCGGCTGGGCGGGGGGAGGGCCCAACCCCCCCCCCTCCCGGAGCCCCTCCCCCACCCTCCTCATCCTCCTCGGTGCTGAGGAAGAGCGCCGAGCGCCGCCCCGCCCCCCACTCCCTCCGCCCCGCCCCCACCAGCGCCGCCCCGAACTGCGAGGTGAAATCCAAACCCTGCGGGGGGGGAGGGGCGCAGGGAGAGACCCCTCCTCCCCCTCCCCCTCCCCCCACCCCCACCCCCACCTCGGGGGTCGCCGCCGCCCCTCCCCCTCCCCCAGCCCCCCCCTCGGCCTCCACGCTGCTCCCGCGGCTGCTGCGGCCCGAGCTGGAGGTGGAGGGCGCCTTGACCACTATCGTGGGTATCGCGATAGAGCTCTTGTCCCCGCCCCCCGCCCCTCCCCCACCGCCCCCCTCCCCCTCCACCTTGGTTTGCTTCACCAGCGGCCCCTTGCGCCGCAGCGGCTTGGCCGGACCCCCTCCCCCCACCCCCACCCCCACCCCCCACCCCCGGCCTCGCCCCGCCCCCCCCCAGGTTGTAGAGGCGCCAGGGAGCCCCGCCCCCAGCCCCGCCCCCAGCCCCGCCCGGGGGGGCGTGGCGAGGGCTGGGGGGGGCAGGGGCGGAGTAGGGGGGCTCGGGGGGGGAGGTGGTGGGGGGAGGGGGGATCTCGTCCGAGCCGGGCACCGAGAGGCTGCGCGAGAAACGGCCCGGGGGCGGCGCCAGGAACGGCCGCTCCTCCTCCGGGGCACCTGCGGGGCGGAAATTAATCGTTAATAATTAGTTATTAATAGTTAATAAATGATTATTAGTATTATTGCTAGTATTATTATGGTTATTGTTATTGTTATTATCGCTATCGTTATTATTAGGAACTGCCGCTCCTCCTCCGGGGCACCTGCGGGGCGGAAATTAATCGTTAATCACTAATTATTAGCCATTAATAAATGATTATTAGTATTATTGCTATTATTATTATCGTTATTGTTATTATTATTCGTCTTGTTATTGTTATTATTGTTATTGTTATTAGGAAACGGCCGCTCCTCCTCCGGGGCACCTGCGGGGCGGAAATTAATCGTTAATCGCTAATTATTAGCCATTAATAAATGATTATTAGTATTATTGCTATTATTATTATCGTTATTGTTATTGTTATTGGTATTATTGTTATTATTAGGAACGGCCGCTCCTCCTCCGGCGCACCTGCGGGGCGGAAATTAATCGTTAATCACTAATTATTAGCCATTAATAAATGATTATTAGTATTATTGCTATTATTATTAATGTTATTGTTATTATTATTGGTATTATTGTTATTATTAGGAACGGCCGCTCCTCCTCCGGGGCACCTGCGGGGCGGAAATTAATCGTTAATCGCTAATTATTAGCCATTAATAAATGATTATTAGTATTATTGCTATTATTATTATGGTTATTGTTATTGTTATTATCGCTATCGTTATTATTAGGAACGGGCCGCTCCTCCTCCGGGGCACCTGCAGGGCGGAAATGGCATCATTATTCGCTAATTATTAGCCGTTAATAAATTATTATTAGTATTATTATTATTATTGCTATTATTATTATTATTATTATTATTATTGCTATTATTATTAACGTTATTGTTATTATTATTGGTATTATTGTTATTATTAGGAACTGCCGCTCCTCCTCCGGGGCACCTGCGGGGCGGAAATTAATCGTTAATCATTAGTTATTAGCCGTTAATAAATTATTATTACTATTATTGCTATTATTATTATCGTTATTGTTATTATTATTGGTATTATTCCTATTATTAGGAACGGCCGCTCCTCCTCCGGGGCACCTGCGGGGCGGAAATGGCATCATTAATTGCTAATTATTAGCCGTTAATAAATTGTTATTAGTAGTATTGCTATTATTATTATCGTTATTGTTATGGTTATTATTATTATCGTTATTGTTATTATTATTGGTATTATTCCTATTATTAGGGTACGGCCGCTCCTCCTCCGGGGCACCTGCGGGAGGAAATTAATCGTTAATCATTAGTTATTAGCCGTTAATAAATTGTTATTACTATTATTGCGATTATTATTATCGTTATTGTTATTGTTATTGGTATTATTTCCTATTATTAGGAACGGCCGCTCCTCCTCCGGGGCACCTGCGGGGCGGAAATTAATCGTTAATCACTAATTATTAGCCATTAATAAATGATTATTAGTATTATTGCTATTATTATTATCGTTATTGTTATTATTATTGGTATTATTCCTATTATTAGGAACGGCCGCTCCTCCTCCGGCGCACCTGCGGGGCGGAAATGGCATCATTAATCGCTAATTATTAGCCGTTAATAAATTGTTATTAGTATTATTGCTATTATTATTATCGTTATTGTTATTATTATTGGTATTATTCCTATTATTAGGAACGGCCGCTCCTCCTCCGGGGCACCTGCGGGGCGGAAATTAATCGTTAATTACTAATTATTAATCGTTAATAAATTATTATTATTATTACTATTATTATTATCGTTATTGTTATTATTATTGGTATTGTTATTGTTATTATTAGGAACGGCCCGCTCCTCCTCCGGGGCACCTGCGGGGCGGAAATTAATCGTTAATAATTAGTTATTAATCGTTAAAAAATTATTGTTAATATTGCATTTGGTATTCTCATTGTTATTGTTATTATTATTATTATTATTATTATTATTATTATTATTATTAGGTACGGCTGCTCCTCCTCGGGGGCACCTGTGGGGCTGTAATTAATCGTTATTAATTAATTGTTAATAATTAATAAATTATTATTATTGCTATTGTTGTTATTATTATTATTATTATTATTATTATTATTATTATTATTATTATTATTATTATTGTTATTATTAGGTACGGCAGCTCCTCCTCAGGTGCACCTGCGGGGTGGAAATTAATCGTTATTAATTAATTATTAATCCTTGATAAATTATTGTCGATATTGCATTTGGTATTCTCATTGTTATTGTTATTATTGTTATTATTATTATTATTATTATTTATTGGGTTCGGCTGCTCCTCCTCAGGGGCACCTGTGGGGCTGTAATTAATCGTTATTAATTAATTATTAATAATTAACAAATAATTATTATTGCTATTGTTATTCTCATTATCATTATTATTATTATTATTTTTTTTATTATTATTATTAGGTACGGCAGCTCCTCCTCAGGTGCACCTGCCAGAGGGAAAAGTCCTTAATAACAAATAATTAATTATTTTTTATTATTATTATTATTATTATTATTATTATTATTATTATTATTATTATTATTATTATTATTAGGTACGGCTGCTCCTCCTCATCCTGATTATTCCAAATATAATGATTAAAAGCAATTATTAATCGTGATTATTTCAAAAATAATTATTAAAAGCAATTATTAATCGTGATTATGCCAAAAATAATGATTAGAACCAATTATTAATCATGATTATGTCAAAAATAATGATTAAAAGCAATTATTAATGGTGATTATTACAGAAATAATGATTAAAACCAATTATTAATCATGATTAAATAAAAAAATAATGATGAGAACCAATTATTAATGGTGATTTGTGCAAAAATAATGATTAATAGCAATTATTAATGGTGATTAGTACAAAAATAATTGTTATAAGCAATTATTAATCATGATTATTAGAAAAATAATGATTAATAGCAATTATTAATGGTGATTAGTACAAAAATAATGATTAAAAGCAATTATTAATCGTGATTATTACAGAAATAATGATTAATAGCAATTATTAATGGTGATTATGTCAAAAATAATGATTAATAGCAATTATTAATGGTGATTATTCCCAGTAATGATTAACCATGAATTATTAAATCGATCATTAAAGGCAAATATTGGAATCAAATACTGAAAATAATTATTAGAAACCGATTGTCGGGATAATTACTGCAGGCAGTGCTCCGGAAGGGCGAATAATAATGAGGAAATAATGAATATTAATGAGGTATTCAGGAATATTAATGAGGAAATAATGAATATTAATGAGGAATTCAATGAATATTGACGAGGAAATCATGAATATTAATGGCTAATTAATGATTAATGGACGCACCGATGGATTTCTGGCGCAGCATCAGCCCCGGGGGGGGGCCCGGGGGCAGCAGGGGGCGCTCGAAGGGACCCTGGGGGAGGGGCAGAGACGGGGGGGGGGTGAGCACCCCAAATTCACCCGAAATTCACCCGAAATTTCACCCCAAAATCACCCCAAAATCACCTGAAATTCACCCAAAATGTCACCCCAAATTCACTCCAAATTCACCCCAAATTCACCCCAAATTCACCTGAAATTCACCCCAAATTCACCTGAAATTCACCCCAAATTCACCCCAAATTTCAAACCAGATTCACCTGAAATTCACCCCAAATTCACCCAAATTACACCAGAATTTCACCTGAAATTCATCTGAAATTCACCCCAAATTCACCTGAAATTCACCCCAAATTCACCTGAAATTCACCTGAAGTTCACCCCAAATTCACCCCAAATTTAACCTGAAATTCACCCCCAAATTCACCTGAAATTCACCCGAAATTTCACCCCCAAATTCACCCCAAATTCACCCGAAATTCACCCAAAATTTCACCCCAAATTCACCCCAAAATCACCCCCAAATTCACCCCAAAATCACCCGAAATTCACCCGAAATTTCACCCCCAAATTCAACCCAAATTCACCAAAAATTCATCCCAAATTCACCCGAAATTCACCCCAAAATCACCCAAAATTCACCCGAAATTCACCTGAAATTCACCTGAAATTCACCCCAAATTCACCCCAAATTCACCTGAAATTCACCCCAAATTCTCCCCAAATTCACCCCAAATTCACCTGAAATTCACCCCAAATTCACCCAAAATTAACCTGAAATTCACCTGAAATTCACCTGAAATTCACCCCAAATTCACCCCAAAATTCACCCCAATATCACCCCAAATTCACCTGAAATTCACCCCAAATTCACCCCAAATTCACCTGAAATTCACCCCAATTTCACCCCAAATTCACCCCAAATTCACCTAAAATTCACCCGAAATTTCACCCCCAAATTCACCCCAAATTCACCTGAAATTCACCCCAAATTCACCTGAAATTCACCTGAAATTCACCCCAAAATTCACCCCAAAATTCACCCAAAATTTCACCCCAAATTCACCCCAAATTCTCCCCAAATTCACCTGAAATTCACCCCAAATTCACCCAAAATTCACCTGAAATTCACCCCAAATTCACCCCAAATTCACCCCAAATTCACCTGAAGTTCACCCCAAATTAATTCACCCCAAATTCACCCCAAATTCACCTGAAATTCACCCCAAATTCACCCCAAATTCACCCCAAATTCACCCCAAATTCACCTGAAATTCACCCAAAATTTCACCCCAAATTCACCTGAAATTCACCCCAAATTCACCCCAAATTCACCTGAAATTCACCCAAAATTTCACCCCAAATTCACCTGAAATTCACCCCAAATTCAGCCCAAAATCACCCCAAACTCACCCCAAATTCACCCCAAATTCACCCAAATTCACCCCAAAATCACCTGAAATTCACCCCAAATTCACCCCAAATTCACCCCAAATTCACCCCAAATTCACCCCAAAATCACCTGAAATTCACCCCAAATTCACCCCAAAATCACCCCAAATTCACCTGAAATTCACCCCAAATTCACCCGAAATTCACCCCAAATTCACCTGAAATTCACCCCAAATTCGCCCGAAATTCACCTGAAATTCACCCCAAATTCACCTGAAATTCACCTGAATTTCACCCCAAATTCACCTGAAATTCACCCAAATTTCACCAGAATTTCACCTGAAATTCACCCCAAATTCACCTGAAATTCACCCCAAATTCACCCCAAATTCACCTGAAATTCACCCCAAATTCACCCTAATTTCACCTGAATTTCACTGAATTTTACCCGAATTTTACCCAAAATTCATCCAAATTTTACTCGAATTTTACCTGATTTTCAAATAAATTTCACCCAAATTTTACCTGAATTTTACCCAAATTTTCCCCAAATTTCATCTAAATTTAACTCGAATTTTACCCAAATTTCATCTAAATTTAACTCGAATTTTACCCAAATTTCCCCCAAATTTAACTCGAATTTTACCCAAATTTCACCCAATTTTCCTCAAATTTCACCCAAAATTAACTCGAATTTTACCCAAATTTCACTCGAATTTTTACCCAATTTCACCGAACTTTAACTCAAATTTTACCCAAATTTCACCTGAATGTAACTCAACTTTAATCCAAATTTCACCAAATTTAACTCGAATTTTAACCAAATTTCACCCAATTTTCATCAAATTTTACCCAAACTGAACTCGATTTTTAACCCAGTTTTACCCAAATTTTCACCCAAATTTTACTGGAGTTTTACCTGAATTTCCCTCAAATTTCACCCAAATTTAACTCGAATTTTACCTGAATTTCACCCAAATTTTACCTGAATTCCACCCAAATTTAACTCGAATTTTACCTGAATTTCCCTCAAATTTCTCCCAAATTTAAATCAAATTTTACCTGAATTTCAAACAAATTTTACCTCAATTTAGCTCGAATTTTACCTGAATTTTACCCAAATTTCACCTGAATTTCCTCAGAAATTCCCCCAAATGTCACCCAAATTTAACTTGAATTTTACCTGAATTTCCCCCAAATTTTCCCCAAATTTAACTCAAATTTTCCCTGAATTTTCCCTGAATTTCATTCAAATTTCACCAAATTTTACTTGAATTTCTACTGATTTTTCCTCAAATTTAAACTGAATTTTCCCTCAATTTCACCTGAATTTTCTCCATATTTTATCTGAATTGCACCCAAATTTTGCTCCAATTTCCCCTGAATTTCACTCAAATTTTACCCAAATTTTCATCCAAATTTCATTCTAATTTACCCCAAATTCCACTTAAATTTTACCTGAATTTAACCCAAATTTTGCCAAAATTTAACTGATTTTTCTCCAAATTTCAGCATAATTTTACCTGAATTTCCCTCAAATTTTGCCCAATTTTTGCCCAATTTTCCCCCAAATTCCACCCAAATTTCCCTGAATTTCCACCAAAATTTCACATGGATTCCACCCAATTTTCATTCTTATTTTCCCAAAAATTCACCCCAATTTTCCCCAACTTCCACCCAAATTTTGCCTGAATTTAATCCAAATTTCATCCAAACCTTACCCAAATTTTGCCAAATTTTAACTGATTTTTCTCCAAGTTTCAGCACAATTTTATCTGATTTTAACCCAAATTTTGCCAAAAATTCACCCAAATTCCACCCAAATTTCACAATTTTTTTTTCCAAATATCATCCAAATTTTCACCAAATTTTACCCCAATTTTCCCCAAATTTTACCTGAATTTCACCCGAATTTCACCCAAATTTTCCCCAAATTTTACCCAATTTCACCCAAATTTTCACCAAATTCCACCCAAATTTCACAATTTTTTTTCCAAATATCATCCAAATTTTCACCAAATTTTCACCAAAATTTTCACCAAATTTTACCTGCATTTCATCCAATTTCACCCGAATTTCACCCAAATTTTCACCAAATTCCACCCAAATTTCACAGTTTTTTTTTCCAAATATCATCCAAATTTTCACCAAATTTTACCCGAATTTTCCCCAAATTTTACCCAATTTCACCCAAATTTTCACCAAATTCCACCCAAATTTCACAATTTTTTTTCCAAATATCATCCAAATTTTCACCAAATTTTACCCAAATTTTCACCAAATTTTACCTGCATTTCATCCAAATTTCACCCGAATTTCACCCAAATTTTCACCAAATTCCACCCAAATTTCACAATTTTTTTTCCAAATATCATCCAAATTTTCACTAAATTTTACCCGAATTTTCCCCAAATTTTACCTGAATTTCACCCAAATTTTACCTGAATTTCACCCGAATTTCACCCGAATTTTCACCAAATTTTACCTGAATTTCATCCAAATTTCACCCAAATTTTCACCAAATTTTCACCAAATTTTCACCAAATTTTACCCAAATTTCACCCGAATTTTCACCAAATTTTACCTGAATTTCACCCGAATTTCACCCAAATTTCACCTGAATTTTCCCCAAATTTTCACCAAATTTCACCCGAATTTGCCCCAATTTTCCCCAGGAATTTTCCTCATTTCCCTCCCCAAATCCCACCCAAATTTCCCCCAAAATTTTCCCAAAATTTCCCCTTTTCCCCCCAAACCCCCCCCGCCCACCTCGGTGCTGAAGAAGCCTTTGGGGGGGCGCCCCCCCTTGCCCAGGGGGGGTCCCAGGGGCGCCCCCGGCCCCTCCCCCGCGCTGATGCTCTGCTGGGCGGCGGCCAGAATCTCGTCCAGCTTGTCTGGGGGGGGGGAGGGGGGAATTTGGGGAGGGGTCTCCACCCCAAATCCCCCCAAAATCCCCCCAAAATCCCCCCCAAAATCGAGCAAAAATCGCCACAAAAATCCCCCCCAAAATCCCGCCCAGGACCCCTCCCCCACCCCAAATCTCTCCCAGTTTGTCTGGGGGGGGGGGAGGGGGGAATTTGGGGAGGGGTCTCGACCCCAAATCCCCCAAAATCCCCCCCCAAATCTCCCCCAGGACCCCTCCCCCACCCCAAATCTCTCCCAGTTTGTCTGAGGGGGAGGGGGGAATTTGGGGAGGGGTCTCGACCCCAAATCCCCCCAAAATTCCCCCAAAAATCCCCCCAAATTTCCCCAAAATCCCCCCAAAAATCCCCCCCAGGACCCCTCCCCCACCCCAAAATCTCCTCCAGCTTGTCTGGGGGGGAGGGGGGAATTTGGGGAGGGGTCTCGACCCCAAATCCCCCCCAAAAATCCCCCCAAAAATCCCCCCCAGGACCCCTCCCCCACCCCAAAATCTCTCCCAGTTTGTCTGGGGGGGGAGGGGGGAATTTGGGGAGGGGTCTCGACCCTAAAATCCCCCCAAATCCCCCCCTGGACCCCCCCGAATTCCCCCAGGACCCCTCAAAATCCCCTCAAATCCCCCTAAAATCCCCCGGGACCCCCCCAAATCCCCCCGGGACCCCCCAGATCCCCCCGGGACCCCCCAAATCCCCCCGGGACCCCCCCCAGATCCCCCCGGGACCCCTCCCCACTCACTGAGGGCCATCTGATAAACCGTCCTCTTCTTCTCCGTGGTCGAGGAGGGGTCGAAATCTGGGGGGAGGAGGGGATTTGGGGGGGTCTTGGGGGGTCTTGGGGGGGATTTGGGGGGGGTCTTGGGGGGTCCCAGGGGGATTTGGGGGGGTCTTGGGGGGGATTTGGGGGGATTTGGGGGGGTCATGGGGGGTCCCAGGGGGATTTGGGGGGGTCTTGGGGGGTCCCAGGGGGATTTGGGGGGGATTTGGGGGATCCCAGAGGGATTTGGGGGGGGTCTTGGGGGGGATTTGGGGGGTCTTGGGGGGTCCCAGGGGGGTCCCAGGGGGATTTGGGGGGGTCCTGGGTGGTCCCATGGGGATTTGGGGGGGGTCTTGGGGGGTCCCAGGGGGATTTGGGGGGGTGTTGGGGGGGATTTGGGGGGGTCTTGGGGGGGATTTGGGGGGTCCTAGAGGGATTTGGGGCGGTCTTGGGGGGTCCCAGGGGGATTTGGGGGGGTCTTGGGGGGGATTTGGGGGGGGTCCCAGAGGGATTTGGGGGGGTCTTGGGGGGTCCCAGGGGGATTTGGGGGGGTCTTGGGGGGTTCCCAGAGGGATTTGGGGGGGTCTTGGGGGGTCCTAGAGGGATTTGGGGGGGTCTTGGGGGGTCCCAGGGGGATTTGGGGGGGTCTTGGGGGGGTCCCAGGGGGATTTTGGGGGGGTCTTGGGTGGTCCCAGGCAGATTTGGGGGGGTCTTGGGGGGGTCCCAGGCAGATTTGGGGGGATTTTGGGGGGGGTCTTGGGGGGGTCCCAGAGGGATTTGGGGGGGATTTGGGGGGTCCTAGAGGGATTTGGGGGGGATTTGGGTGGTCCCAGGGGGATTTGGGGGGGTCTTGGGGGGTCCCAGGGGGATTTGGGGGGGTTTTGGGGGGGATTTGGGGGGGTTTGGGGGGTCCCAAAGGGATTTGGGGGGGGATTTGGGGGATCCTAGAGGGATTTGGGGGGGTCTTGGGGGGTCCCAGGGGGATTTGGGGGGGATTTGGGGGGTCCCAGGGGGATTTGGGGGGGGTCTTGGGGGGT
>NW_026776103.1:0-19410 GCF_027477595.1 Haemorhous mexicanus
CCTGCAGTGTCCCCCTGTTCCCCCAATCCCCCTGTCCCCCCCACTCCCCCCCTGTCCCCAACGCCCCCTCCCCACCGTCCCCCTCCCCAATCCCCCTGTCCCCCCCGCTGTCCCCCTGTCCCCAACGCCCCCTCCCCACCCGTTCCTGTCCCCAACGCCCCCTCCCCACCCTCCCCCCTCCCCACTCCCCCTGTCCCCCCGCTGTCCCCCTGTCCCCAACGCCCCTCCCCCACGGTCCCCCCTCCCACTCCCGCTGTCCCCCGCTGTCCCCCTGTCCCCAACGCCCCTCCCCACGTCCCCCGGTCCCCCCACCTCCCTCGTCCCCTGTCCCTGCAGTGTCCCCCTGTCCCCAACGCCCCCTCCCCACCGTCCCCCCTCCCCACTCCCCCTGTCCCCCCGCTGTCCCCCTGTCCCCAACGCCCCCTCCCCACGGTCCCCCCCTCCCCACTCCCGCTGTCCCTGCAGTTGTCCCCCTGTCCCTCCCCCACCGCCCCCTCCCCACGGTCCCCCTCCCCACTCCCGCTGTCCCCCTGTCCCCAACGCCCCCTCCCCCACGGTCCCCCCTCCCCACTCCGCTGTCCCTCCCCGGCCGCCGTCCCCTCCCGCTCCGCCGGGTCCTAGAGCCGCTCCCGGTGCCGCTCCCGCCCGCCCGGCCCGGCCCGCCGCCAGCACCGGGCCCTGCCGGGGCCCCCTCCCCATCCTCGGGGGCGATGCGGCCGCGCCCCCTCCCCACGCAGCCCCCGCCATGTCCCGCCGCGCCCCCTCCCCCCGCGCCGCGCCCCCTCCCCCCGCGCCCCCGCTCTCCTCCCTGCCCTGGCCCTTGCTGGACCCCCCCGCCGCAGCGTCTGGTACATCTACAGGTACGGGGACCCCCCGGGACCCCCCGGGACCCCCCGGTGCCGGGACCCCTCCCCGGGCCGGGACCACCTCCCCAAATCCATCCCCCCTGTCCCATTTCCTGTCCCCACCAGGGTCCCCCAATCCCGCTGTCACCCCCCTGTGTCACTCTGGTGTCACTCTGGTGTCACTCTGGACCCCCCGGGACCCCCGGGACCCCCCGGAGCCCCCCCCGGTACCGGGACCCCCCCCCCGGGCCGGGACCACCCCCCCAAATCCATCCCCCCTGTCCCCATCTCCTGTCCCCAACAGGGTCCTGCTGTCACCCCAACCGTGTCCCCAGGACCCCCCCGGGACCCCCCCGTGTCACTCTGGACCCTCCGGGACCCCCCCGGGACCGGGACCCCCCCCCGGGCCGGGACCACCCCCCAAATCCATCTCCTTGTCCCCATCTCCTGTCCCCAACAGGGTCCTGCTGTCACCCCCCCACCGTGTCCCCAGGACCCCCCCGGGACCCTCCCGTGTCACTCCGGACCCCCGGGACCCCCCCGGTACCGGGACCCCCCCCCAGGCCGGGACCACCCCCCCAAATCCATCCCCCCTGTCCCCTTCCCCTGTCCCCAACAGGGTCCCCCCAATCCCGGTGGTCACCCCCCCCGTGTCACTTCTGGTGTCACTCTGGACCCCCCCGGGACCCCCCCGGGACCGGGACCCCCCCCCCAAGCCGAGACCACCCCCCAAATCCATCCCCCTTGTCCCCATCCCCTGTCCCCAACAGGGTCCCCCCAGTCCCGCTGTCACCCCCCCACCATGTCCCCAGGACCCTCCCGTGTCACTCTGGACCCTCCCGGGACCCCCCCGGACCCCCCCCGGTACCGGGACCCCCCCCCCGGCCGGGACCACCCCCCAAATCCATCCCCCCTGTCCCCATCTCCTGTCCCACCAGGGTCCCCCCAATCCCGGTGTCACCCCCCCGTGTCACTCTGGTGTCACTCTGGTGTCACTCTGGACCCCCCGGGACCCCCCGGGACCCCCGCGGGACTCCCCCCCAGGCCGGGACCCCCCCCCAAATCATCCCCCCTGTCCCCATCTCCTGTCCCCACCAGGGTCCTGCTGTCACCCCAACCGTGTCCCCAGGACCCCCCAGGACCCTCCCGTGTCACTCTGGACCCCCCCGGGACCCCCCCGGGACCCCCCGGGACCGGACCGGACCCCCCCCAGGCCGGGACCACCCCCCCAAATCCATCCCCCCTGTCCCCATCTCCTGTCCCCACCAGGGTCCTGCTGTCACCCCCCACCGTGTCCCCAGGACCCCCCCGTGTCACTCCGGACCCCCCCGGAACCCCCCCGGTACCGGGACCCCCCCGGACCGAGACCACCCCCCAAATCCATCCCCCCTGTCCCCATCTCCTGTCCCCACCAGGGTCCCCCCAAACCCGGTGTCACCCCCCCGTGTCACTCTGGTGTCACTCTGGACCCCCGGGACCCCCCCCGGGACCCCTCCCCCCCCATTCCTGTCCCCCCCAGGGGTCCCCCCCATCCCGCTGTCACCCCCCCGCAGTGTCCCCATGGGGACCCCCCCCAATGTCCCCTCAATGTCCCCCCCATGCCCCCACCCCAATGTCCCCCCTCCCGTGTCCCTTGTGTCACACCCGGGACCCCCTCAATGTCCTCTCGTGTCCCTCCTGGTGTCCCCTCGTGTCCCCCCCAATGTCCCCTCAATGTCCCCCCAGGACCCCCCTGTGTCCCCTCGTGTCCCCCCCCGTGTCCCCCAGTGTCCCCAATGTCCCCCCAATGTCCCCCCAATGTCCCCAATGTCCCCCCAATGTCCCCCCAATGTCCCCCCAATGTCCCCAATGTCCCCCCAATGTCCCCCCCATTGTCCCCCCAATGTCCCCAATGTCCCCTCATGTCCCCACAATGTCCCCAATGTCCCCATTGTCCCCAATTGTCCCCAATGTCTCAATGTCCCCTCATGTCCCCCCAATGTCCCCAATGTCCCAATGTCCCCAATGTCCCCAATGTCCCCCCAATGTCCCCCCAATGTCCCTGATGTCCCCTCAATGTCCCCAATGTCCCCCAATGTCCCCCCAATGTCCCCCAATGTCCCCAATGTCCCCAATGTCCCCAATGTCCCCCCAATGTCCCCCCAATGTCCCCCCCAATGTCCCCCCAATGTCCCCAATGTCCCCAATGTCCCCAATGTCCCCCCAATGTCCCGCCAATGTCCCCAATGTCCCCCCAATGTCCCCAATGTCCCCAATGTCCCCAATGTCCCCAATGTCCCCCCAATGTCCCCTCAATGTCCTCAATGTCCCCAATGTCCCCAATGTCCCTCCAATGTCCCCAATGTCCCCAATGTCCCCAATGTCCCCAATGTCCCCTCGTGTCCCCCCCTGTCCCTCTGTCCTTTGTCCCCCCCGGGGCTGGCACAGGGGGGGAGGGGAGGGGACACCTGTGAGGGGACAGGGAGGTGACACGGGGTGGGGGGGGGGGAGGGGCATGGGGACACCGTGGGGACACGTCTGGGGACCTCTGGGGACACTGTTGGGGACAGGGGGGTGTCACCCGTGTGTGGGGGCGGGGCCAGCAGGGGACACGGGGGACACGTGACCTCACTGCCATCGATGTCCCCCCCCTTGTCCCCCTGTGTCACCTGCGTGTGTGTCCCCGGTGTCCCCAATGTCCCCACCCCCGATGTCCACAACCCTCCCAATGTCCCCAATGTCCCTGTGTCCCCAGTGTCCCCAATGTCCCCAATGCTGTCCCCAATCCCCCCAATGTCCCCTCCATGTCCCCTCGATGTCCCCAATGTCCCCAACCCCCTCAATGCCCCCAACACTGTCCCTGATGTCCCCAATGTCCCCCAATGTCCCCAATGTCCCCAATGTCCCCATTGTCCCCTGCTGTTCCCAATCACCCAATGTCCCCAATGATGTCCCCAAACCCCCTGATGTCCCCACTGTCCCCACTGTCCCCAGTGTCCCCAATGTCCCAAATGTCCCCTTGATGTCTCCACTGCTGTCCCCAATGCTGTCCCCAATCCCCCCAGTGTCCCCAATGTCCCCAATGTCGCCAATGATGTCCCCTGCTGTCCCTGCTGTCCCCGCTGTCCCCTTGATGTCCCCACTGTCCCCAATGTCCCCAATCCCCCAATGTCCCCAATGTCCCCCCCGTCCCCTCGCTGTCCCCAACGCTGTCCCCAATGTCCCCCCACTGTCCCCTCGCTGTCCCCACTGTCCCCAACGCTGTCCCCAATGTCCCCCCACTGTCCCCTTGCTGTCCCCACTGTCCCCAACGCTGTCCCCACTGTCCCCTCGATGTCCCCAATGCTGCCCCCGCTGTCCCCACTGTCCCCAATCCCCCCAATGTCCCCGCTGTCCCCTCGATGTCCCCCCAATGTCCCCAACCCTGTCCCCGCTGTCCCCAATGCTGTCCCCAATGTCCCCAATGTCCCCCACTGTCCCCCCACTGTCCCCAACGCTGTCCCCTCGCTGTCCCCCTCGCTGTCCCCAATGCTGTCCCCGCTGTCCCCACTGTCCCCACTGTCCCCAACGCTGTCCCCTCGATGTCCCCAGCGATTACATCATCAAGGAGAAGACGGTGCTGCTGCAGAAGAAGGACAGCGAGGGCTTCGGCTTCGTGCTCCGGGGGGCCAAAGGTGAGAGCACACCTGGGGACACCTGGGGACATTGGGGACATTGGGGACACACCTGGGGACACACCTGGGGACAGACACAGACACACCTGGGGACAGCGAGGGCTTCGGCTTCGTGCTCCGGGGGGCCAAAGGTGAGAGGGACACACCTGGGGACACCTGGGGACACCTGGGGACACCTGGGGACACACCTGGGGACAGACACAGACACACCTGGGGACACTGGGGACAGACACAGACACACCTGGGGACATTGGGGACACACCTGGGGACAGCGAGGGCTTCGGCTTCGTGCTCCGGGGGGCCCAAGGTGAGAGGGACACACCTGGGGACACCTGGGGACACACCTGGGGACACACCTGGGGACATTGGGGACACACCTGGGGACAGACACAGACACACCTGGGGTCATTGGGGACAGACACTGACACACCTGGGGACAGACACAGACACACCTGGGGACAGACACAGACACACCTGGGGACAGCTGGGGACAGACACAGACACAGACACACCTGGGGACATTGGGGACACACCTGGGGACATTGGGGACACACCTGGGGACAGACAGAGACACACCTGGGGACAGACACAGACACACCTGGGGACAGACACAGACACACCTGGGGACAGCGAGGGCTTCGGCTTCGTGCTCCGGGGGGCCCAAGGTGAGAGGGACACACCTGGGGACACCTGGGGACACCTGGGGACACCTGGGGACACACCTGGGGACAGACACAGACACACCTGGGGACAGACACAGACACACCTGGGGACACTGGGGACAGACACAGACACACCTGGGGACATTGGGGACACACCTGGGGACAGCGAGGGCTTCGGCTTCGTGCTCCGGGGGGCCCAAGGTGAGAGGGACACACCTGGGGACACCTGGGGACACACCTGGGGACACACCTGGGGACATTGGGGACACACCTGGGGACAGACACAGACACACCTGGGACAGCGAGGGCTTCGGCTTCGTGCTCCGGGGGGCCAAAGGTGAGAGGGACACACCTGGGGACACCTGGGGACATTGGGGACATTGGGGACACACCTGGGGACAGCTAGGGACAGACACAGACACACCTGGGGACATTGGGGACAGACACAGACACAGACACACCTGGGGACAGCGAGGGCTTCGGCTTCGTGCTCCGGGGGGGCCAAAGGTGAGAGCACACCTGGGGACACACCTGGGGACATTGGGGACACACCTGGGGACACTGGGGACACACCAGGGGACAGGCACAGACACACCTGGGGACAGGCACAGACACACCTGGGGACAGGTGGGGACACCTGGGGACACTGGGGACACACCTGGGGACACTGGGGACACGCCTGGGGACAGACCTGGACACACCTGGGGACATTGGGGACACACCTGGGGACACCTGGGGACAGCGGGGGAGGGGCTGGAGCATCTCTGGGTGGCCCCGAAGGCTCCTTGGGGGGGTTGGGAGAGTTTGGGGGAATTTTGGGGGAAATTTTGGGAGAATTTTGGGAGAATTTTGGGGGAATTTTGTGGGAATTTTGGGAGAATTTGGGGAGAATTTGGGGCAATTTTGGGGAATCTTGGAAGAATTTTGGGGGAATTCTGGGGGGAATTTTGAAGAATTTTGGGAGAATTCTGGAAGAATTTTGGGGGAATTTGGGGGAGATTTTGAGAGAATTTTGGGGAATTTTGGGAGAATTTTGGGAGAATTAGGAGAAATTTTGGGGGAATTTCGGGAGAATTTTGGGAGAATTTTGGGGAAATTTGGGAGAATTTTGGGGGAATTTTGAGGGAATTTTGGGACAATTTTAGGAGAATTTTTGGGGAACTTTGGGAGAATTTTGGGAGAATTTTTTGGGGAATTTGGGGGGAAAATTTTGGGGGGATTTTGGGAGATTTTTGGGGGAATTTTGGGAGAATTTTGGGAAAAAATTTGAAGGAATTTTGGGAGAATTTTGCAGGAATTTTTGAAGAATTTTGGGAGAATTCTGGGGGAATTTTGAGAGAATTTTGAGGGAAATTTGGGACAATTTTAGGAGAATTTTGGGGGAATTTTGGGAGAATTTTTGGGGAAATTTGGGGGAATTTTGGGAGAATTTTGAGAGAATTTTGGGAGAATTTTAGGGTAATTTGGGGAGAATTTGATGGAATTTTGGGGGAATAATGGGGGAATTTTGGCAATTTTTGGAGGAATTTGGGGGAATTTTGGGGAAAATGTTGAAGGAATTTTGGGAGAATTTTGCAGGAATTTTTGGGGAATTTTGGGAGAATTTTGGGGGGATTTTGGGAGATTTTTGGGGGAATTTTGGGAGAATTTGGGGAGAATTTTGAGAGAATTTGGGGAGAATTTTGGGGGAATTTGGGGAGAATTTCGGGGGAATATTGGGGGAATTTTTGGGGGAATTTTGAAGAATTTTGGGAGATTTTGGGGGAAATTTGGGGGAGAATTTGGGGAGAATTTTAGGGTAATTTGGGGACAATTTGATGGAATTTTGGGGGAATAATGGGGGAATTTTGGCAATTTTTGGAGGAATTTTTGGGAAAATTTTGCAGGAATTTTGGGAGAATTTTGCAGGAATTTTGGGAGAATTTTTGGGGAATTTTTGGGAGGAATTTAGGGGGAATTTTGGGGCAAATTTTGGGGAGAATTTGGGGAGAATTTGGGGAGAATTTTGGGACAATTTTGGGGGAATTTTGGGACAATTTTGGGGGAATTTTGGGAGAATTTTGGGGGAATTTGGGGGAGATTTTAGTTGGTTTTTTTTTTTTTTTTTTTCCTGAGGAGGATTTTGGGATTTTCTTGAGCTTTTTTGGGAGAATTTTGGGGGAAATTTGGGTCCGTTTTGATCGGGATTTGGGGATTTTTAAATGTGATTTTTTAGGGGATTTTTGGGGATTTTTTTTTTTTTTTTGATTTGGGGATTTTTGGTAAATTTGGGATTTTTGGGTGGGATTTGGGGGATTTTGGGGTCTGACGCCCCTCCCCCCACAGCGCAGACCCCCATCGAGGAGTTCACCCCCACCCCCAATTCTGGGGGGGTTTGGGGCATTTTATGGGGTTTTCTGGGATTTTGGGATTTTTAGGAATTTGGGGATTTTTCAATGGATTTTTAATGGGATTTTTATGGGATTTTTGGGGGATTTGGGGGATTTTTATTGGGTTTTTTTCTGGGGATTTTGGGACTTTTTTTGTATTTTTAATGGGATTTTTATTGGATTTTTTAATGGATTTTTGGGGATTTTTCTTTTGGATTTTGGGGTGTTTTTGTTAAATTTGGGATTTTTGGGTGGAATTTGGGGATTTTTGGGTGGGATTTGGGGATTTTGGGGGTCTGACGCCCCTCTCCCCACAGCGCAGCCCCCCATCGAGGAGTTCACCCCCACCCCCAATTCTGGGGGGATTTGGGGCATTTTTATGGGGTTTTTTTGGGGGTTTTTTTGGGATTTTTGATAAATTTGGGATTTTTTGGGTGGGATTTGGGGATTTTGGGGTGGGATTTGGGGATTTTGGGGTGGGATTTGGGGATTTTGGGGGTCTGACGCCCCTCCCCCACAGCGCAGACCCCCATCGAGGAGTTCACCCCCACCCCCAATTCTGGGGGGGTTTGGGGCATTTTTATGGGGTTTTTTGGGGTTTTTTGGGGGATTTTTGGTAAATTTGGGATTTTGGGGTGGAATTTGGGAATTTTTGGGTGGGATTTGGGGATTTTGGGGTGGGATTCGGGGGGATTTGGGGGTCTGACGCCCCTCCCCCCACAGCGCAGACCCCCATCGAGGAGTTCACCCCCACCCCCAATTCTGGGGGGGTTTGGGGCATTTTTATGGGATTTTTTGGGGGTTTTTTTGGGGATTTTTGGTAAATTTGGGGATTTTTGGGTGGGATTTGGGGTTTTTTGGGTGGGATTTGGGGATTTTGGGGTCTGACGCCCCTCCCCCCACAGCGCAGACCCCCATCGAGGAGTTCCCCCCCACCCCCAATTCTGGGGGGGTTTGGGGCATTTTTATGGGGTTTTTTTGGGGTTTTTTTGGGGATTTTTGGTAAATTTGGGATTTTTGGGTGGGATTTGGGGATTTTTGGGGTGGAATTTGGGGGGATTTTGGGGTCTGACGCCCCTCCCCCCACAGCGCAGACCCCCATCGAGGAGTTCACCCCCACCCCCAATTCTGGGGGGGTTTGGGGCATTTTTATGGGGTTTTTTGGGGGTTTTTTTTGGATTTTTGGTAAATTTGGGATTTTTGGGTGGGATTTGGGGATTTTGGGGTCTGACGCCCCTCCCCCCACAGCGCAGACCCCCATCGAGGAGTTCACCCCCACCCCCAATTCTGGGGGGTTCGGGGCATTTTTCTGGGATTTTTTGGGGACTTTTGGTAAATTTGGGATTTTTGGGTGGAATTTGGGGATTTTTGGGTGGGATTTGGGGGATTTTGGGGTCTGACGCCCCTCCCCCCACAGCGCAGACCCCCATCGAGGAGTTCACCCCCACCCCCAATTCTGGGGGGATTTGGGGCATTTTTATGGGGTTTTTTTGGGGGTTTTTGGTAAATTTGGGATTTTTGGGTGGGATTTGGGGATTTTTGGGTGGGATTTGGGGATTTTGGGGTCTGACGCCCCTCCCCCCACAGCGCAGACCCCCATCGAGGAGTTCACCCCCACCCCGGCCTTCCCGGCCCTGCAGTACCTGGAGTCGGTGGATGAAGGGGGCGTGGCCTGGAGGGCGGGGCTGCGCATGGGCGACTTCCTGATCGAGGTGAGGCCACGCCCACAGCTGGGCACACCTGGGGGCGCACCTGGGGGCGCACCTGGGCACACCTGGGGATAGTCCTGGGCACACCTGGGCACACCTGGGCACACCTGAGCACCATCCTACACACACCTGGCACACCTGTGCACACCTTGACACACCTGAGGACACCTGGGAATACACCTGGGCACACCTGGGCACACCTGGGCACACCTGAGCACCATCCTAGACACACCTGGCACACCTGGGCACACCTGGGAATACTCCTGGGCACACCAGAACACCATCCTACACACACCTGGGCACACCTGGGGATAGTCCTGGGCACACCTGGACACAGCTGGGCACACCTGGGGATAGTCCTGGGCACACCTGGACACACCTGGGCACACCTGGGCACACCTGAACAGCATCCTACACATACCTGGGTACACCTGGGCACACCTGGGCACACCTGGATACACCTGGGCACACCTGGGCACACCTGAGCACCATCCTACGCACACCTGTGCACACCTGGACACACCTGAGGACACCTGGGAATACACCTGGGCACACCTGGGCACACCTGAGCACCATCCTACACACACCTGGCACACCTGGCACACCTGGGCACACCTGGGCACACCTGGGCACACCTGCACACCATCCTACACACACCTGGGCACACCTGGACACACCTGGGCACACCTAGGGATAGTCCTGGGCACACCTGGGCACACCTGGGCACACCTGGGCACACCTGAACAGCATCCTACACATACCTGGGTACACCTGGGCACACCTGGGCACACCTGGATACACCTGGGCACACCTGGGCACACCTAAACACCATCCTACACACACCTGTGCACACCTGGGTACACCTGGATACACCTGGGCACACCTGGGCACACCTAGGAATAGTCCTGGGCACACCTGGGCACACCTGGGCACACCTGAACACCATCCTACACACACCTGGGTACACCTGGATACACCTGGGCACACGTGGGAATGCACCTGGGCACACCTGGGCACACCTGAGCATCATCCTAAACACACCTGGGCACACCCCTGGGCACTGTGCACCTGAACGCACCTGGGAACACCCACGGGACCCTCCTTGGTGCACAGGTGTGCAACTCCAGGTGTGCACAGGTGTGTAATCACCTGCACAGGTGTGTAACTCCAGGTGTGCACAGGTGTGTAATCACCTGCACAGGTGTATAACTGTATGCTCAGGTGTGTAATCACCTGCACAGGTGTGTAACTCCATGCTCAGGTGTGTAACTGCATGCTCAGGTGTGTAATCACCTGTACAGGTGTGTAACTCCATGCTCAGGGGTGCACAGGTGTGTAATCACCTGCACAGCTGTGTAACTGCATGCTCAGGTGTGTAACCACCTGCGCAGGTGTGTAACTGCATACTCAGGGATGCACAGGTGTGTAATCACCTGCACAGGTGTGTAACTGCATACTCAGGGATGCACAGGTGTGTAAACACCTGTACAGGTGTGTAACTGCATGCTCAGGTGTGCACAGGTGTGTAAACACCTGTACAGGTGTGTAACTGCATGCTCAGGTGTGTAATCACCTGCACAGGTGTGTAACTGCATGCTCAGGTGTGTAATCACCTGCACAGGTGTGTAACTGCACGCTCAGGTGTGTAATCACCTGCACAGGTGTGTAACTGCATGCTCAGGGGTGCACAGGTGTGTAATCACCTGCACAGGTGTGTAACTGCATGCTCAGGTGTGCACAGGTGTGTAATCACCTGCACAGGTGTGTAACTGCATGCTCAGGTGTGTAATCACCTGCACAGGTGTGTAACTGCATGCTCAGGTGTGTAATCACCTGCACAGGTGTGTAACTGCTTGCTCAGGGGTGCACAGGTGTGTAATCACCTGCACAGGTGTGTAACTGCTTGCTCAGGTGTGCACAGGTGTGTAATCACCTGCACAGGTGGGTAATTGCATGCTCAGGTGTGTAACTGCATGCTCAGGTGTGTAATCACCTGCACAGGTGTGTAAGTGCATGCTCAGGTGTGTAATCACCTGCACAGGTGTGTAACTGCACGCTCAGGTGTGCTCAGGTATGTAATCACCTGCACAGGTGTGTAACTGCATGCTCAGGTGTGTAACCACCTGCGCAGGTGTGTAACTGCATACTCAGGGATGCACAGGTGTGTAATCACCTGCACAGGTGTGTAACTGCATACTCAGGGATGCACAGGTGTGTAAACACCTGTACAGGTGTGTAACTGCATGCTCAGGTGTGCACAGGTGTGTAAACACCTGTACAGGTGTGTAACTGCATGCTCAGGTGTGTAATCACCTGCACAGGTGTGTAACTGCATGCTCAGGTGTGTAATCACCTGCACAGGTGTGTAACTGCACGCTCAGGTGTGTAATCACCTGCACAGGTGTGTAACTGCATGCTCAGGGGTGCACAGGTGTGTAATCACCTGCACAGGTGTGTAACTGCATGCTCAGGTGTGCACAGGTGTGTAATCACCTGCACAGGTGTGTAACTGCATGCTCAGGTGTGTAATCACCTGCACAGGTGTGTAACTGCATGCTCAGGTGTGTAATCACCTGCACAGGTGTGTAACTGCTTGCTCAGGGGTGCACAGGTGTGTAATCACCTGCACAGGTGTGTAACTGCTTGCTCAGGTGTGCACAGGTGTGTAATCACCTGCACAGGTGGGTAATTGCATGCTCAGGTGTGTAACTGCATGCTCAGGTGTGTAATCACCTGCACAGGTGTGTAAGTGCATGCTCAGGTGTGTAATCACCTGCACAGGTGTGTAACTGCACGCTCAGGTGTGCTCAGGTGTGTAATCACCTGCACAGGTGTGTAACTGCATGCTCAGGTGTGTAACTGCATGCTCAGGGGTGCACAGGTGTGTAATCACATGCACAGGTGTGTAACTGCATGCTCAGGTGTGTAATCACCTGCACAGGTGTGTAACTGCATGCTCAGGTGTGTAATCACCTGTACAGGTGTGTAACTGCATGCTCAGGTGTGCACAGGTGTGTAAACACCTGTACAGGTGTGTAACTGCATGCTCAGGTGTGCACAGGTGTGTAATCACCTGCACAGGTGTGTAAGTGCATGCTCAGGTGTGTAACTGCATGCTCAGGGGTGCACAGGTGTGTAACTGCATGCTCAGGTGTGCACAGGTGTGTAATCACCTGCACAGGTGTGTTACTCCCTGCTCAGGTGTGCTCAGGTGTGTAATCACCTGCACAGGTGTGTAACTGCATGCTCAGGTGTGTAACCACCTGTACAAGTGTGTAACTGCACGCTCAGGTGTGTAACTCCACGCTCAGGTGTGTAATCACCTGCACAGGTGTGTAACTGCATGCTCAGGTGTGTAACTGCTTGCTCAGGTGTGCACAGGTGTGCGTATGCAGTGACACACCTGTGCAGGTGTATCTGGCCGTGTCTCCTGTGCCCCACCCATGTCCCTTGTGTGACACCTGAGGTCTGTGTGACGTCACCTGTGTCACACCTGTGTCATACCTGTGTCACACCTGTGTGACGTCACCTCTGCCACACCTCTGCCACACCTGTGTCACACCTGTGTCACACACCTGTGTGATATCACACCTGTCCCACACCTGTGTCACACCTCTCACACCTGGGTGATGTCTCACCTGTCCCTTACCTGCACAGGTGAACAGTCGGAAGGTGATCAAGGTGGGGCACCGGTAGGTGGTGACCGTGGTGCTGTGTCACACCTGGCTGATGTCACACACCTGGCTGATGTCACACACCTGTATGGGTGTCACACCTGTCCCTTACCTGTCTCACCTGCACAGGTGAATGGTCAGAAGGTGATCAAGGTGGGGCACCGGCAGGTGGTGACCGTGGTGCTGTGTCACACCTGGGTGATGTCACACACCTGGCTGATGTCACACACCTGTACGATGTCACACACCTGTACGATGTCACACACCTGTCCCTTACCTGTCGCAGGTGAACGGTCAGAACGTGGTGAAGGTGGGGCACCGGCAGGTGGTGACCGTGGTGCTGTGTCACACCTGGCTGATGTCACACACCTGTTACACACCCATCACACACCTGTACGATGTCACACACCTGTCTCACCTGTTACCTGCGCAGGTGAACGGTCAGAACGTGGTGAAGGTGGGGCACCGGCAGGTGGTGAACATGATCCGCCAGGGCGGGAACAGCCTGGTGCTGTGTCACACCTGGCTGATGTCACACACTTGTCCCTTACCTGTCCCTTACCTGTCTCACCTGTCGCAGGTGACCGGTCAGAACGTGGTGAAGGTGGGGCACCGGCAGGTGGTGAACAGGGTGCTGTGTCACACCTGTGTGATGTCACACACCTGTTACACACCCATCACACACCTGGGTGATGTCACACACCTGTCTCACCTGTCCCTTACCTGTCCCAGGTGAACGGTCAGAACGTGGTCAAGGTGGGGCACCGGCAGGTGGTGACCGTGGTGCTGTGTCCCACCTGTGTGATGTCACACACCTGTTACACACCTATCACACACCTGTATGATGTCACACACCTGTATGATAGCTCACCTGTTACCTGTCCCAGGTGAACAGTCAGAACGTGGTGAAGGTGGGGCACCAGCAGGTGGTGAACAGGGTGCTGTGTCACACCTGGCTGATGTCACACACCTGTACGATGTCACACACCTGTTTGGGTGTCATACCTGTCCCTTACCTGTCCCTTACCTGTCCCAGGTGAACGGTCAGAACGTGGTGAAGGTGGGGCACCGGCAGGTGGTGAACAGGGTGCTGTGTCACACCTGTGTGATGTCACACACCTGTTACACACCCATCACACACCTGGGTGATGTCACACACCTGTCTCACCTGTCCCTTACCTGTCCCAGGTGAACGGTCAGAACGTGGTCAAGGTGGGGCACCGGCAGGTGGTGACCGTGGTGCTGTGTCACACCTGTGTGATGTCACACACCTCTATGGGTGTCACACCTGTCCCTTACCTGTCTCACCTGTCCCTCACCTGTCCCAGGTGAACGGTCAGAACGTGGTGAAGGTGGGGCAGCGGCAGGTGGTGACCGTGGTGCTGTGTCACACCTGTACGATGTCACACACCTGGGTGATGTCACACACCTGGGTGATGTCACACACCTGTCCCTTACCTGTCCCACCTGTTACCTGTCGCAGGTGAACGGTCAGAACGTGGTGAAGGTGGGACAGCAGCAGGTGGTGACCGTGGTGCTGTGTCACACCTGTGTGATGTCACACACCTGTTACCCATCACACACCTGGCTGATGTCACACACCTGTATGATGTCACACACCTGTATGATAGCTCACCTGTCCCTTACCTGTCCCAGGTGAACGGTCAGAATGTGGTGAAGGTGGGGCAGCGGCAGGTGGTGACCGTGGTGCTGTGCCACACCTGTGTGATGTCACACACCTGGATGGGTGTCACACCTGTCCCTCACCTGTCCCTTACCTGTCGCAGGTGAACGGTCAGAACGTGGTGAAGGTGGGGCACCGGCAGGTGGTGAACAGGGTGCTGTGTCACACCTGTGTGATGTCACACACCTGTTACCCATCACACACCTGTATGGGTGTCACACCTGTATGGGTGTCACACCTGTCCCTTACCTGTACCTTACCTGCCCAGGTGAACGGTCAGAACGTGGTGAAGGTGGGGCACCGGCAGGTGGTGAACAGGGTGCTGTGTCACACCTGGCTGATGTCACACACCTGGCTGATGTCACACACCTGCATGATAGCTCACCTGTCCCTTACCTGTCTCACCTGTCCCTTACCTGTCTCACCTGTCCCTTACCTGTCGCAGGTGAACGGTCAGAACGTGGTGAAGGTGGGGCACCGGCAGGTGGTGAACATGATCCGCCAGGGCGGGAACAGCCTGGTGCTCAAGGTGGTGATGGTGACGCGGCACCCCGAGCCCCCCGAGGGCCCCCGGCGCAGAGGTGAGGGGGGCTCACCTGGGCGGGGGGGCAGCTACACCTGGGGGGGACAGGTACACCTGGAGGGGGCTCACCTGGGGGGGCAGGTACACCTGGGGGGGCTCAGGTACACCTGGGAGGGCTCAGGTACAGCTGGGGGGGCAGGTACAGCTGGGGGGGCTCAGGTACACCTGGGGGGGCTCACCTGGGGGGGCAGGTACAGCTGGGGGGGCTCACCTGGGGGGGCTCAGGTACACCTGGGGGGGACAGGTACACCTGGGGGGGACAGGTACAGCTGGGGGGGCTCACCTGGGGGGGGCAGGTACACCTGGAGGGGGCTCAGGTACACCTGGAGGGGGTGAGGTACAGCTGGGGGGGGCTCACCTGTGGGGGCAGGTACAGCTGGGGGGGCTCAGGTACACCTGGGGGGGACAGGTACACCTGGAGGGGCTCACCTGGGGGGGGCTCAGGTAGAGCTGGGGGGCTCAGGTAGAGCTGGGGGAGGGGCAGGTACAGCTGGAGGGATTCACCAGGGAGGCTCAGGTAATTGGGGAGGGGTCTCAGGTAAATGGGGAGGGGTCTCAGGTGAGTGGGAGGGGTCTCAGGTAAATGGGGAGGGGTCTCAGGTGAGTGGGAGGGGTCTCAGGTGAGTGGGAGGGGTCTCAGGTAAATGGGGAAGGGTCTCAGGTAAATGGGAGGGGTCTCAGGTAAATGGGGAGGGGTCTCAGGTGAGTGGGAGGGGTCTCAGGTGAGTGGAGGGGTCTCAGGTAAATGGGGAGGGGTCTCAGGTAAATGGGGAGGGGTCTCAGGTAAATGGGAGGGGTCTCAGGTGAGTGGGAGGGGTCTCAGGTAAATGGGGAGGGGTCTCAGGTGAGTGGGGAGGGGTCTCAGGTAAATGGGGAGGGGTCTCAGGTGAGTGGGCGGGGTCTCAGGGAATTGAGGAGGGCTCTTGGTCACCTGAGGAGGGGTCTCAGGTGAGTGGGAGGGGTCTCAGGTGTTTGGGGAGGGGTCTCAGGTGTATGGGGAGGGGTCCTGGACACCTGAGGAGGGGTCTCAGGTGAGTGGGAGGGGTCTCAGGTGAGTGGGAGGGGTCTCAGGTAAATGGGAGGGGTCTCAGGTGTATGGGGAGGGGGTCCTGGACACCTGAGGAGGGGTCTCAGGTGAGTGGGAGGGGTCTCAGGTGTATGGGGAGGGGTCTCAGGTGAGTGAGAGGGGTCTCAGGTGTATGGGGAGGGGTCTCAGGTGAGTGGGAGGGGTCTCAGGTGTATGGGGAGGGGTCTCAGGTGAGTGGGAGGGGTCTCAGGTGTATGGGGAGGGGGTCTCAGGTGAGTGGGAGGGGTCTCAGGTGTATGGGGAGGGGTCTCAGTTGTATGGGGGAGGGGGTCCTGGACACCTGAGGAGGGGTCCCAGGTATGTGAGGAGGGTGTCAGGTATATGGGGAGGGGTCTCAGGTGAGTGGGAGGAGTCTCAGGTAAATGGGGAGGGCATTGAGTAATTGGGATGGGGTCTCAGTTAATTGGAATGGGGTCTTGGTCACCTGAGGAGAGGGTCTCAGGTAAATGGGGAGGGGTCTCAGGTGAGTGGGAGGGGTCTCAGGTAAATGGGAGGGGTCTCAGGTAAATGGGAGGGGTCTCAGGTGAGTGGAGGGGTCAGGGAATTGGGGAGGGTCTAAGGTGAGTGGGAGGGGTCTCAGGGAATTGGGGAGGGGTCTCAGGTGAGTGGGAGGGGTCAGGGAATTGGGGAGGGGTCTTGGTCACCTGAGGAGGGGTCTCAGGGAATTGGGGAGGGGTCTCAGGTGAGTGGGGAGGGGTCTCAGGTGTATGGGGAGGGGTCTCAGGTGAGTGGGCGGGGTCTCAGGTGTATGGGGAGGGGTCTCAGGTGTATGGGGAGGGGTCCCGGACACCTGAGGAGGGGTCTCAGGTGAGTGAGAGGGGTCTCAGTGAATTGTGGGTGGGGTCTCAGTTAAATCGAATTGGGGGCGGGGTCTCAGTTAATTTAGGGCGGGGTTCCAATTTGGGGGCGGGGTCTCAGTGAATTTGGGGGCGGGGTCTCCATTAATTTGAACCGGGTGTGGGTTTTCGATGGATGGGAACAGTGGGCGGGGTCTGTGTGGGTGTGGGCGTGGCCTGTGCGTGACGCCCCGCCCCCAGCCGCGCCCCCCCAGCCGCGCCGCCTCCCGGCCCCGCCCATCTCGCTGCGCTCCAAATCGATGACGTCAGAGCTGGAGGAGATGGGTGAGGGGCGGGGGGGATTTGGGGAGGGGTCCTGGGGGGGATGGGGAGGGGTCCTGGGGGGGGATGGGGAGGGGGCTTGGGGGGATTTGGGGCATTTGGGGAGGGGTCCTGAGGGGATTTGGGGAGGGGTCCTGGGGGGCATTTGGGGAGGGGTCCTGGGGGGGTTTGGGGAGGGGGATTGGGGGCGATGGGGAGGGGTCCTGGGGGAGATTTGGGGCATTTGGGGAGGGCTCTTGGGGGGGATTGGGGAGGGGTCCTGGGAGGATGGGGAGGGGGCTTGGGGGGGATTTGGGGAGGGGGTCCTGGGGGGGATGGGGAGGGGGCCTGGGGGGGATTTGGGGCATTTGGGGAGGGGTCCTGAGGGGATTTGGGGAGTGGTCCTGGGGGGGATTTGAGGAGGGGCTTGGGGGTGATTTGGGGAGGGGGCTTGAGGGGGATGGGGAGGGGGCCTGGGGGGGATTTGGGGCATTTGGGGAGGGGTCCTGGGGGGGATGGGGAGGGGTCCTTGGGGAGATTTGGGGAGGGGGCCTGGGGGGGATGTGGGGCATTCGGGGAGGGGTCCTTGGGGGGGATGGGGAGGGGCTTGGGGGTGATTTGGGGAGGGGTCCTGGGGGGGATGGGGAGGAATTTGGGGAGGGGTCCTGGGGGGGATTTGGGGAGGAATTTGGGGAGGGGGTCTCCCAGGGAAGCTTTGCTGACCTTTGACCTCTGACCTTTGACCTCCGGCCCCCGCAGTGGAGAAGGGTGAGTGGGGGGGGGGGGCTCCGGACCCCCCCTGGGATTTTGGGTACCCCAAAATCCCCAAAATTTTCGCCAAATCCCAAAATTTCCCCAAATTTTCCCCAAAATTTCCCAAATTTCCCCAAATTTCCTAAACTTTTTCCCAAAAATCCCCCCAAATTTTCCCCAAATCCCTCAATTTCACCCCAAAATTTCCCCAAATTTTTCCCAAAATTCCCCCAATTTCCCCCCAAAATTCCCCAAAATTCAATCCCCAAATATTCCCCCAAATTTTTCCCAAAATTCCCCAAAATTTCCCAAAATTCCCAAATTTCCCCCCAAATTCCCCAAAAATCCCCAAAATTTTCCCCAAAATCCCCCAAATTTTCCCCCAAATTTCCGCCAAAATTTCCCCAAAATTCCCAAAATTTTCCCCAAAATTTTCCCGAAAATTTTCCCCAAAATTTTCCCAACATTTTCCCCAAAATCCCCCAAAATTTCCCCCAAAATTTCCCCAAAAATCCCCAAATTTTTCCCAAAATCCCCAAAAATCTCCAAATTTTCCCCAAAATCTCCTCCCAAATTTGCCCCAAAATTTCCCCAAATTTGCTCAAAATCCCAAAAATCTTCCCCCAAAATTTCCCCAAATTTGCTCAAAATCCCAAAATTTCCCCCAAAATTTCCCCAAAATTCCCCAAAAATCCCCAATATTTTTCCAAAATTACCCATTTTCCCCCAAAATTTCCCCCAAAATTTCCCCAAATTCCCCAAATTTCCTCAATCTCCCCAAAATTCCCGAAATTTTCCCCATTTTTTCCCAATTTTCTCCAAAATTTCCCCCAAAATCTTTCCCAAAATCCCCAAAATTTTCCCCAAAATTTCCCCCAAAATTTCCCCCAAAATTTCCCAAATTTCCCCCAAAATCTTCCCAAAATCCCCAAAATTTTCCCCAAAATTTCCCCAATTTTCCCCCCAAATCTCCCCAAAATTCCCCAAATTTTCCCAATTTTTTTCCCAAAATTTATCTCCAAAATTTCCCAAATTTCCCCCAAAATTTCCCCCAAAATTTCCCCAAAATTTCCCCAAAATTCCCCAAAATTCCCTCAAATCTCCCCAAAATTCCCGAAATTTTCCCCATTTTTTCCAAATTTGCCTCAAAATTTCCCCCAAAATTTCCCAAAATTTCCCCAAATTTCCCCAAAATCTTTCCCAAAATCCCCAATTTTCCCCAAAATTTCCCCAAAATTTCCCCAAATTTCCCCAAAATCTTTCCCAAAATCCCCAAAATTTTCCCCAAAATTTC
>NW_026776104.1:0-19189 GCF_027477595.1 Haemorhous mexicanus
AACAAAATTTTGGGGAAAAAATTGAAAATCTGGGGGGAAAAAACAAAATTCTGGGAGAAAAAAAACTAAATTTGGGAGAAAAACCGAAACTCTGGGGGGAAAAACCCAAATTCGGGGAGAAAAACCCAAATTCTGGGGAGGAAAACCAAAATTCTTGGAGGAAAAACAAAATTCTGGGAGAATAAACCAAAATTCGGGGAGAAAAAACCCAAATTCTGGGAGGAAAAACCAAAATTCTGGGGAGAAAAACCAAATTCTGGGAGAGAAATCCCAAATTCTGGGAGAGAAATCCCAAATTCTGGGAGAAAAAAACAAATTCTGGGGAGAAAAAACCCAAATTCTGGGGGGGAAAACCCAAAATTGTGGGGAGAAAAAACCAAATTTGGGAGAAAAAACCAAAATTCTGGGGGGAAAAACCAAATTCTGGGGGGAAAATCCCAAAAGTCTGGGGGGAAAAACCAAACTCTGGGGGGAAAAAACAAATCTGGAAGAAAAAACCAAAATTGTGGGGAGAAAAAAATAAATTTGGGAGAAAAAACCCAAATTCTGGGAAAAAATCCCAAATTTTGGAGAAAAACCCAAAATTCTGGGGGGAAAAACCCAAATTCTGGGAGAAAAAAACAAATTCTGGGGAGAAAAACCAAAATTCTGGGAGAAAAAGCAAAATTCTGGGAGAAAAAACCCAAAATTCTGGGGAGAAAAACCAAATTCTGGGAGAAAAAACCCAAATTCTGGGGGGAAAAACCCAAATTCTGGGAAAAAATCCCAAATTTTGGAGAAAAACCCAAAATTCTGGGGGGAAAAACCAAAATCTGGGGAGAAAAACCAAAATTCGGGGGAGAAAAAAACAAAATTCTGGGAGAAAAAAACAGAATTCTGGGAGAAAAAAACAGAATTCTGGGAGAAATCCCAAAATTCTGGGGGGAAATCACAAATCTGGGAGAAAAAACCCAAATTCTGGGGGGGAAAAACCAAGTTCTGGGGGGAAAATCCCAAATTCTGGGGGGAAAAACCAAACTCTGGGGGGAAAAAACAAAATTTTGGGGAGAAAAACCAAATTCTGGGAGAGAAATCCCAAATTCTGGGGGGAAAATCCCAAAATTCTGGGGGGAAAAACCAAAATTCTGGGAGGAAAAACCAAATTCTGGGAGAAAAAACCAAAATTGTGGGGGAAAAACCAAAATCTGGGGGGTAAAAACAAATCTGGGAGAAAAAACCCAAAATCTGGGAGAAAAAAACTCAAATTCTGGGGGGAAAAAACAAATCTGGGAGAAAAAACCAAAAATTTTGGGAGAAAAACCAAATTCTGGGAGAAAAAACCAAAATTCTGGGGGGAAAAACCAAATTTTGGAGAATAAAACAAAATTCTGGGGAGAAAAAACCAAATTTGGGAGAAAAAACCAAAATTCTGGGGGGAAAAACCAAATTCTGGGGGGAAAATCCCAAAATTCTGGGGGGAAAAACCAAATTCTGGGGGGAAAATCCCAAAATTCTGGGGGGAAAAACCAAACTCTGGGGGGAAAAAACAAAATTCTGGGAGAAAAAAACAAAATTCTTTGGGGGGGAAAAACCAAAATTCTGGGGGGAAATCCCAAATTCTGGGGGGAAAATCCCAAAAGTCTGGGGGGAAAAACCAAAATTGTGGGAGAAAAAAACAAATCTGGGAGAAAAAACCAAAATTCTGGGGGGAAAAACCCAAAATCGGGGGGGAAAAACCCAAATTTGGAAGAAAACCCCAAAATTTGGGGCAGGAAATCCAAAATCTGGGGAGAAAAACCCAAATTCTGGGGGGAACAACCAAAATTCTGGGAAAAAATCCCAAAATTCTGGGGAGAAAAACCCAAAATTCTGGGGGGAAAAACCCCAAAATTTGGGGCGGGAAATCCAAAATTTGGGAGAAAAACCCAAAATCTGGGGGAGGGAAATCCAAAACCCCAAATTTTGTCCTCAAACTCCCAAATTTTGTCCCCAAATTTTGTCCCCAATCCCCAAATTTGCCCCCAAATCTTGGAATTGTGCCCCCAAAATCCCAAATTTTTGCCCCCAAATCCCCAAATTTTGCCCTTAAACCCCCAAATTTTCCCCCTAAAATCCAAATTTTGCCCCCAATTCCCAAATTTTCCCCCAAATCCTGGAATTCTGCCCCTAAAACCCCAAATTTTGCCCTTAAAACCCCAAATTTTCCCCCAAATCCCCAAATTTTCCCCCAAATCTTGGAATTGTGCCCCCAAATCCCCAAATTTTGCCCCTAAAACCCCAAATTTTGCCCTTAAAATCCAAATTTTGCCCCCAAATCCCCAAAATTTCCCCTAAATCCCCAAATTTTGCCCTTAAAACCCCAAATTTTTTCCCCAAATCTCCAAATTGTCCCTAAATCTTGGAATTGTGCCCCCAAATCCCCAAATTTTGCCCCTGAACCCCCAAATTTTCCCCCCAATTCCTGAATTTTGCCCCAAATTTTCCATCTCAACCCCCAAATTCTGCCCCAAACCCCCAAATTTTGCCCCTAAAACCCCAATTTTTCCCCCTAAAACCCCAAAGTTTTTCCCCAAACCCCCAAATTTTCCCCCAAATCTTGGAATTTGCCCCCACATCCCCAAATTTTGCCCTTAAAATCCAAATTGTGCCCCCAAACCCCCAAATTTTCCCCTAAAACCCCAAATTTTGCCCCTAAAACCTCAAATTTTGCCCCGAATCCCCAAATTTTCCCCCAAATCCTGGAATTGTGCCCCCAAATCCCCAAATTTTGCCCTTAAAATCCAAATTTTTCCCCAATTCCTGAATTTTACCCCAAATTTTCCATCTCAACCCCCAAATTCTGCCCCAAACCCCCAAATTTTCCCCCTAAAACCCCAAATTTTGCCCCTAAACCCCCAAATTTTATCCCCAAACCCCCAAATTTTCCCCCAAATCTTGGAATTGTGCCCCCAAATCCCCAAATTTTGCCCTTAAAATCCAAATTTTTCTCCAATTCCTGAATTTTGCCCCAAATTTTCCATCTCAACCCCCAAATTCGTCCCCTAAAACCCCAAATTTTCCCCCAATTCTCAAATTTTACCCTAAAACCCCAAAATTTCCCCCTAAAACCCCAAATTTTGCCCTTAAACCCCCAAATTTTCCCTCAAATCCCCAAAATTTCCCCCTAAGACCCCAAATTTTGCCCCTAAAACCCCAAAGTTTTTCCCCAAACCCCCAAATTTTCCCCTAAATCTTGGAATTGTGCCCCCAAATCCCCAAATTTTGCCCCTAAAACCCCAAATTTTGCCCTTAAAATCCAAATTTTGCCCCCAAATCCCCAAATTTTCCCCTAAAATCCCAAATTTTGCCCCTAAACCCCCAAATATTATCCCCAAATCCCCAAATTTTCCCCCAAATCTTGGAATTGTGCCCCCAAATCCCCAAATTTTGCCCTTAAAATCCAAATTTTTCCCCCCATTCCTGAATTTTGCCCCAAATTTTCCATCTCAACCCCCAAATTCTGCCCCAAACCCCCAAATTTTCCCCCTAAAACCCCAAATTTTGCCCTTAAAACCCCAAATTTTGCCCTTAAAACCCCAAATTTTTTCTCCAAATCCCCAAATTTTGCCCCAAATCTTGGAATTGTGCCCCCAAATTCCCAAATTTTGCCCTTAAAATCCAAATTTTGCCCTTAAAATCCAAATTTTGCCCCCAATTCCTGAATTTTGCCCCAAATTTTCCCCCAAACCCCCAAATTTTCCCCCTAAAACCCCAAATTTTCCCCCTAAATCCCCAAATTTTCCCCTTAAACCCCCAAATTTTTTCCCCAAACCCCCAGATTTTCCCCCAAACCCCCAAATTCTCCCCCTAAAACCCCAAATTTTGCCCTTTAGACCCCAAATTTTATCCCAAAACCCCCAAATTCTGCCCCAAACCCCCAAATTTTCCCCCTGAAACCCCAAATTTTGCCCTTAAAACCCCAAATTTTCCCCCTAAAACCCCAAATTTTGCCCTTAAACCCCCAAATTTTCCCCTAAAATCCCAAATTTTCCCCTTAAAACCCCAAATTTTTTCCCCAAACCCCCAGATTTTGCCCCAAAATTTGAGATTTTTGCCCCAAAGTTGGGAATTTGTTTTCCCAGACCAGGTGAAGAGGAAGATCCTGGTGCTGGACCTGGACGAGACCCTGATCCACTCCCACCACGACGGGGTCCTGAGGCCCACGGTGCGCCCCGGGACCCCCCCCGACTTCATCCTCAAGGTCTGGGGGGATTTTGGGGGAAATTTGGGGGATTTTGGGCAATTTGGGAAGGATTTGGGGCAGTTTTGGGGGAGTTTGGGGCATTTTTGGGGAGATTTTTGGGAGTTTTTTGGGGTTTTTTGGGATGTCCTGAGATCTTTGGTGTGGCCTGGGACCCCCCCGACTTCATCCTCAAGGTCTGGGGGGATTTTGGGGGAAATTTGGGGTAAATTTGGGGGATTTTGGGCAATTTGGGAAGGATTTGGGGCAGTTTTGGGGCCGATTTTGGGGTTCCTGGGGCCAATTTTGGGATTCTCAGGGCTGATTTTGGGGTTCTGGGACTGATTTTGGGGTTCCTGGGGTCAATTTTGGGGTCTCAGGGCCAATTTTGGGGTTTTTGGGGCCGATTTTGGGGTACCAGGGCCGATTTTAGGGTTCCTGAGACAGATTTTGGGAGTCCTGAGGCTGATTTTGGGATCCCCCAGGGCCAATTTTGGGGTTCCTGGGGCCAATTTTGGGATTCTCAGGGCAAATTTTGGGGTTTTTGGGGCCGATTTTGGGGTCCCCAGGGCCAATTTTGGGGTTCCAGGGCTGATTTTTTGGGGTCCTTGGGCTGATTTTGGGGTTCTGGGACTGATTTTTGGGGTTCCTGAGACAGATTTTGGCATTCCTGGGATTGATTTTGGGGGTCCCAAGGCCAATTTTGGGGTTCTGGGACTGATTTTTGGGGTTCCTGGGGCAAATTTTGGTGTCCCAGGGCCAATTTTGGGGTCCCCGGGGCCAATTTTGGGGTTCTGGGTCTGATTTTTGGGGTCCCAGGGCCGATTTTGGGGTTCTGGGACTGATTTTTGGGGTTTCTGGGGCCAATTTTGGGGTTCCTGGGGCCGATTTTGGGGTCCCTGGGCTGATTTTGGGGTTTCTGGGGCTGATTTTTGGGGGTCTTGGGGGGAATTTTGGAGTCCTGGGACCGATTTTGGGGTTCCTGGGGCTAATTTTGGGGTCACAAGGCCAATTTTGGGGTTCCAGGGCCGATTTTGGGGTCCCCGGGGCCAATTTTGGGGTTCCGGGTCTGATTTTGGGGTTCTGGGTCTGATTTTTGGGGTTCCTGGGCTGATTTTGGGGTCCCTGGGGCCAATTTTGGGGTCCCTGGGCTGATTTTTGGGGTTCTTTGTTGTGATTTTGGGGTTCCCCCAGGTGGTGATCGACAAACACCCCGTGAGGTTCTTCGTGCACAAACGGCCCCACGTGGATTTCTTCCTGGAGGTGGTGAGTGACCCCAAAAAACCCCGGATTCGCCCCAAAATCCAGCCCCAAATCCCCTCGAAACCCTTCCCAAAATCCCCCAAAATTCCCCAAAATTTCTCATCCAGGTGAGCTGGGGGTGTTCCCATCCTGCATGGCCCAAACCCCACCTGAGACCCCCCAAAACCCCTCAAATCCCCCCAAAATTCCCAAATTTTCTCCAAAATTCCCAAATTTTCTCCAAAATCCCCAAATTTTCCCAAAATTTAAGGAATTTCCCCCAAATTTCCCCCAGGTGAGCCAGTGGTACGAGCTGGTGGTGTTCCCATCCAGCATGGAGATCCCCGGCCCAAACCCCACCTGAGACCCCCCAAAACCCCCCAAATCCCCCCAAAATTCCCCAAATTTCTGGGAATTTCCCCAAAATTCCCAAATTTTCTCCAAAATTCCCAAATTTTCCCAAAATTTCTGGAATTTCCCCCAAATTCCCCCCAGGTGAGCCAGTGGTGGGAGCTGGTGGTGTTCACATCCAGCATGGAGATCCCCCGCCCAAAACCCACCTGAGACCCCCCAAAACCCCTCAAATTCCCCCCAAAATTCCCCAAATTCCTGAAATTTTCCCCAAATTTCCCAAATTTTCTCCAAAATTCCCAAATTTTCCCAAAATTTGAAGAATTTTCCCCAAATTCCAGGTGAGCCAGTGGTGGGAGCTGGTGGTGTTCCCATCCAGCACGGAGATCCTCGGCCTAAACCCCACCTGAGACCCCCCAAAACCCCTCAAATCCCCCCAAAATTCCCCCAAAAATCCTGAAATTTTCCCCAAAATTCCCAAATTTTCTCCAAAATTCCCAAATTTTCCCCAAATTTCTGGAATTTTCCCCAAATCCCGCCCAGGTGAGCCAGTGGTGGGAGCTGGTGGTGTTCCCATCCAGCACGGAGATCCTCGGCCCAAACCCCACCTGAGACCCCCCAAAACCCCTCAAATCCCCCAAAATTCCCCAAAATTTCTCGGAAATTTCCCCAAAATTTCCAAATTTTCTCCAAAATTTGAGGAATTTTCCCAAAATTTGAGGAATTTTCCCCAAATTCCCCCCAGGTGAGCCAGTGGTGGGAGCTGGTGGTGTTCCCATCCAGCATGGAGATCCTCGGCCCAAACCCCACCTGAGACCCCCCAAAACCCCTCAAATCCCCCCAAAATTCCCCAAAATTCCTGAAATTTTCCCCAAAATTCCCAAATTTTCCCAAAATTCTCTGAATTTCCCCCAAATTCCAGGTGAGCCAGTGGTGGGAGCTGGGGGTGTTCACATCCAGCATGGAGATCCTCGGCCCAAACCCCACCTGAGACCCCCCAAAACCCCTCAAATCCCCCCAAAATTCCCCAAATTTCTGGGAATTTCCCCAAAATTCCCAAATTTTCCCCAAAATTCCCAAATTTTCCCAAAATTTGAGGAATTTCCCCCAAATTCCAGGTGAGCCAGTGGTAGGAGCTGGTGGTGTTCACATCCAGCACGGAGATCCTCGGCCCAAACCCCACCTGAGACCCCCCAAAACCCCTCAAATCCCCCCAAAATTCCCCAAAATTCCTGAAATTTCTGGGAATTTTTCCAAATTTTCCCAAAATTTGAGAAATTTTCCCCAAAATCCCTCCCAGGTGAGCCAGTGGTGGGAGCTGGTGGTGTTCACATCCAGCATGGAGATCCTCGGCCCAAACCCCACCTGAGACCCCCCAAAACCCCTCAAATCCCCCCAAAATTTCTGGGAATTTCCCAAATTTTCCCCAAATTTCCCAAATTTTCCCAAAATTTGAGGAATTTCCCCCAAATTCCAGGTGAGCCAGTGGTGGGAGCTGGTGGTGTTCACATCCAGCATGGAGATCCCCGGCCCAAACCCCACCTGAGACCCCCCAAAACCCCCCAAATCCCCCCAAAATTCCCCAAATTTCTGGGAATTTCCCCAAAATTCCCAAATTTTCTCCAAAATTCCCAAATTTTCCCAAAATTTGAGGAATTTCCCCCAAATTCCCCCAGGTGAGCCAGTGATAGGAGGTCATGGTGTTCCCATCCAGCATGGAGATCCTCGGCCCAAACCCCACCTGAGACCCCCCAAAACCCCCCAAATCCCCCCAAATTTCCCCAAAATTCCTGAAATTTTCCCCAAAATTCCCAAATTTTCCCAAAATTTGAGGAATTTCCCCCAAATTCCCCCCAGGTGAGCCAGTGGTGGGAGCTGGTGGTGTTCACATCCAGCACGGAGATCCTGGGCCCAAACCCCACCTGAGACCCCCCAAAACCCCTCAAATCCCCCCAAAATTCCCCAAATTTCTGGGAATTTCCCCAAAATTCCCAAATTTTCTCCAAAATTCCCAAATTTTCCCAAAATTTCTGGAATTTCCCCCAAATCCCCCCAGGTGAGCCAGTGGTGGGAGCTGGTGGTGTTCACATCCAGCACGGAAATCCTCGGCCCAAATCCCACCTGAGACCCCCAAAACCCCTCAAATCCCCCCAAAATTCACCAAAATTCCCAAATTTTCTCCAAAATTCCCAAATTTTCCCAAAATTTGAGGAATTTCCCCCAAATTCTAGGTGAGCCAGTGGTGGGAGCTGGTGGTGTTCACATCCAGCACGGAGATCCTCGGCCCAAACCCCACCTGAGACCCCCCAAAACCCCCCAAATCCCCCCAAAATTCCCCAAATTTCTGGGAATTTCCCCAAAATTCCCAAATTTTCCCCAAAATTCCCAAGTTTTCCCAAAATTTCTGGAATTTCCCCCAAATTCCCCCCAGGTGAGCCAGTGGTGGGAGCTGGTGGTGTTCACATCCAGCACGGAAATCCTCGGCCCAAACCCCACCTGAGACCCCCCAAAACCCCCCAAAATTCCCCAAAATTCCCCAAAATTTCTGGGAATTTTCCCCAAAATTCCCAAATTTTCCCAAAATTTCTGGAATTTTCCCCAAATTCCCCCAGATGAGCCAGTGGTGGGAGCTGGTGGTGTTCCCATCCAGCACGGAGATCCTCGGCCCAAACCCCACCTGAGACCCCCCAAAACCCCTCAAATCCCCCCAAAATTCCCCAAAATTTCTGGGAATTTCCCCCAAATTCCCGAATTTTCCCAAAATTCCGTGAATTTTCCCCGAATTCCAGGTGAGCCAGTGATAGGAGGTCATGGTGTTCCCATCCAGCACGGAGATCCTCGGCCCAAACCCCACCTGAGACCCCCCAAAACCCCTCAAATCCCCCCAAAATTCCCAAATTTTCCCCAAATTTCCCAAATTTTCTCCAAAATTCCCAAATTTTCCCAAAATTCTGTGAATTTCCCCCAAACTTCAGGTGAGCAAGTGGAAGGAGCTGGTGGTGTTCCCATCCAGCATGGAGATCCTCAGCCCAAACCCCACCTGAGACCCCCCAAAACCCCCAAAATTCCCCCAAATTTCTCGGAATTTTCCCCAAAATTCCCGAATTTTCCCAAAATTCTGTGAATTTCCCCCAAATTCCCCCCCAGGTGAGCCAGTGGTACGAGCTGGTGGTGTTCACGGCCAGCATGGAGATCTACGGCTGCGCCGTGGCCGACAAGCTGGACAACAACCGCAGCATCCTCAACCGCCGCTACTACCGACAGGTGAGGGTGACACACCTGGGGACAGGTGAGGGACACCTGGGGACAGGTGACACTGGGACAGGTGACATTGGGACAGGTGTGAGAGGGGTCACAAGCTGGACAACAACCGCAGCATCCTCAACCGCCGCTACTACCGACAGGTGAGGGACACCTGGGGACAGGTGAGGGACAGGTGACACTGGGACAGGTGACACTGGGACAGGTGTGAGAGGGGTCACAAGCTGGACAACAACCGCAGCATCCTCAACCGCCGCTACTGCCGACAGGTGAGGGACACCTGGGGACAGGTGAGGGACACCTGGGGACAGGTGACACTGGGACAGGTGACACTGGGACAGGTGACACTGGGACAGGTGTGAGAGGGGTCACAAGCTGGACAACAACCGCAGCATCCTCAACCGCCGCTACTGCCGACAGGTGAGGGACACACCTGGGGACAGGTGAGGGACACCTGGGGACAGGTGAGGGACACCTGGGGACAGGTGAGGGACACCTGGGGACAGGTGACACTGGGACAGGTGAGGGACAGGTGACACTGGGACAGGTGACACTGGGCAGGTGTGAGAGGGGTCACAAGCTGGACAACAACCGCAGCATCCTCAACCGCCGCTACTGCCGACAGGTGAGGGACACACCTGGGGACAGGTGAGGGACAGGTGACACTGGGACAGGTGAGGGACACCTGGGGACAGGTGAGGGACAGGTGACACTGGGACAGGTGAGGGACAGGTGTGGGGTCAGCCTCAACCGCCGCTACTGCCGACAGGTGAGACACACTTGGACAGGTGAGACACACCTGGGGACAGGTGAGGGACACCTGGGGACAGGTAACCCTGGGACAGGTGAGGGACACCTGGGCAGGTGAGGGACACCTGGGCAGGTGAGGGACAGGTGACACTGGGACAGGTGAGGGACACCTGGGCAGGTGAGGGACAGGTGACACCTGGCGGGTGAGGGACACCTGGGCAGGTGAGGGACAGGTGACACCTGGGCGGGTGAGGGACAGGTGACACTGGGACAGGTGAGGGACGCCTGGGCAGGTGAGGGACAGGTGATACCTGGGCGGGTGAGGGACACCTGGGCAGGTGAGGGACAGGTGACACTGGGACAGGTGAGGGACACCTGGGCAGGTGAGGGACAGGTGACACCTGGCGGGTGAGGGACACCTGGGCAGGTGAGGGACAGGTGACACCTGGGCAGGTGAGGGACAGGTGACACTGGGACAGGTGAGGGACGCCTGGGCAGGTGAGGGACAGGTGACACTGGGACAGGTGAGGGACACCTGGGCAGGTGAGGGACAGGTGACACTGGGACAGGTGAGGGACAGGTGACACCTGGGCGGGTGAGGGACAGGTGACACTGGGACAGGTGAGGGACGCCTGGGCAGGTGAGGGACAGGTGATACCTGGGCGGGTGAGGGACACCTGGGCAGGTGAGGGACAGGTGACACTGGGACAGGTGAGGGACAGGTGACACTGGGACAGGTGAGGGACGCCTGGGCAGGTGAGGGACAGGTGACACTGGGACAGGTGAGGGACACCTGGGCAGGTGAGGGACACCTGGGCAGGTGAGGGACACCTGGGCAGGTGAGGGACAGGTGACACTGGGACAGGTGAGGGACACCTGGGCAGGTGAGGGGCGGGGCTGGGTTCATTCTCTGCCACACAGTGGGCGTGTCCAAGTGTATGTCCAGGTGAGGTGGGCGTGTCCAGGTGAGGTGAGCACGTTGCAGGTGTGGTGGGTGTGTCCATGGGTGCGTCCAGGTGAGATGGGCGTGTCCCAGGTGGGGTGGGTGTGGCCCTGGGCATGTCCCAGGTGCAATGGGCGTGTCCCAGGTGAAGTGGGTGTGTCCCAGGTGCACTGGGTGTGGCCCTGGGCATGTCCCAGGTGCGCTAGGCGTGTCCCAGATGCACTGGGTGTGGCCCTGGGCGTGTCCCAGGTGTGGTGGGCATGTCCCAGGTGCGCTAGGCGTGTCCCAGGTGGGGTGGGTGTGGCCCTGGGCGTGTCCCAGGTGTGGTGGGCGTGTCCCACGTGGGATGGGCATGGCCCTGGGCGTGTCCCAGGTGGGATGGGCATGGCCGTGGGCATGTTCCAGGTGTAGTGGGCGTGTCCCAGGTGGGATGGGCATGGCCCTGAGCGTGTCCCAGGTACTGTGGGCATGTCCCAGGTGCGCTAGGCGTGTCCCAGGTAGGATGGGCATGGCCCTGGGCGTGTCCCAGGTGCAATGGGTGTGGCCCTGGTTGGGAAGGGCGTGTCCCAGGTGCGCTAGGCGTGTCCCAGGTGGGATGGGCATGGCCCTGGGTGTGTCCCAGGTGCAATGGGTGTGGCCCTGGTAGGGAAGGGCGTGTCCCAGGTGCGCTAGGCGTGTCCCAGGTGGGATGGGCATGGCCCTGGGCGTGTCCCAGGTGCGCTAGGTGTGTCCCAGGTGGGATGGGCATGGCCCTGGGCGTGTCCCAGGTGCTGTGGGCGTGTCCCAGGTGGGATGGGCATGGCCCTGGGCGTGTCCCAGGTGCAGTGGGTGTGACCCTGGTTGGGAAGGGCGTGTCCCAGGTGCGCTAGGCGTGTCCCAGGTGGGATGGGCACGGCCCTGGGCGTGTCCCAGGTGCGCTAGGTGTGTCCCAGGTGGGATGGACATGGCCCTGGGCGTGTCCCAGGTGCGGTGGGTGTGGCCCTGGATGGGATGGGCGTGTCCCAGGTAGGATGGGCACGGCCCTGGGCGTGTCCCAGCTGCGGTGGGCATGTCCCAGGTTTGGTGGGTGTGTCCCAGGTGGGATGGGCACGGCCCTGGGCCTGTCCCAGGTGCGGTGGGCATGTCCCAGGTTTGGTGGGCGTGTCCCAGGTGGGATGGGCATGGCCCTGGGCGTGTCCCAGGTGTGGTGGGCGTGTCCCAGGTGTGGTGGGCGTGTCCCAGGTGGGATGGGCATGGCCCTGAGCGTGTCCCAGGTGCGGTGGGCGTGTCCCAGGTGTGGTGGGCGTGTCCCAGGTGGGATGGGCACGGCCCTGGGCGTGTCCCAGGTGCGGTGGGCGTGTCCCAGGTGTGGTGGGTGTGTCCCAGGTGCACTAGGTGTGTCCCAGGTAGGATGGGTGTGGCCCTGGGCGTGTCCCAGGTGCGCTAGGCGTGTCCCAGGTGGGATGGGCACGGCCCTGAGCGTGTCCCAGGTGCTGTGGGCATGGCACTGGTTGGGATGGGCGTGTCCCAGGTGCGCTAGGTGTGTCCCAGGTGGGATGGGCACGGCTTTGGGCGTGTCCCAGGTGTGGTGGGCGTGTCCCAGGTGCGCTAGGCGTGTCCCAGGTGGGATGGGCATGGCCCTGGGCGTGTCCCAGGTGTGGTGGGCGTGTCCCAGGTGGGATGGGCGTGTCCCAGGTGCGCTAGGCGTGTCCCAGGTAGGATGGGCATGGCCCTGGGCGTGTCCCAGGTGCGCTGTGTGTGTCCCAGGTGGGATGGGCATGGCCCTGGGCGTGTCCCAGGTGCGGTGGGCGTGTCCCAGGTGCGGTGGGCGTGTCCCTGACGTGGCCCCGCCCCCAGCACTGCACGCTGGAGCTGGGCAGTTACATCAAGGACCTGTCGGTGGTGCACAGCGACCTGTCCAGCATCGTCATCCTGGACAACTCACCTGGCGCCTACCGCAGCCACCCAGGTACCCCAAAAATCCCAAAAATATCCCCAAAAATAGTCCCCAAATACCCCAAAAATCCCTGCCCCGAAATTCCTAAAATTCACCCCAAAAACCCTCCCCATATCCCACCTGGGGTTTGTTCAGCGTCATCATCCTGGAGAGCTCACCTGGCACCTGGCAGAGCCTCCGAGGTACCCAAAAATTCCCCAAAAATCCCAAAAAATCCCAAAATTTCCCCAAAAATAGTCCCCAAATACCCCAAAAATCCCTGCCCCAAAATTCCTAAAATTCACCCCAAAAATCCACCCCAAATCCGACAGCTCACCTGGCACCTGGCAGAGCCTCCCAGGTACCCAAAAATTCCCAAAAAATCCCAAAAATTTCCCCAAAAATATTCCCAAAAATTCCCAAAATTTCCCCAAAAATATTTCCCAAATACCCCAAAAATCCCTGCCCTGAAATTCCTAAAATTCACCCCAAAAATTCACCCCAAATCTGACAGCTCACCTGGCACCTGGCAGAGCCTCCCAGGTACCTAAAAATTCCCAAAAAATCCCAAAAATTCCCAAAATTTCCCCAAAAATATTTCCCAAATACCCCCAAAATCCCTGCCCCGAAATTCCTAAAATTCACCCCAAAAATTCACCCCAAATCCCACCTGGGGTTTGTCCAGCGTCGTCATCCTGGAGAGCTCACCTGGCACCTGGCAGAGCCCCCCAGGTACCCAAAAGTTCCCAAAAAATCCCAAAATATCCCCAAAAATATTCCCAAAAATTCCCAAAAAATCCCAAAATTTTCCCCAAAAATATTCCTAAAATGTTCCCAAAAATCCCAAAAATTTCCCCAAAAATATTCCCAAAAATTCCCAAAAAATCCCAAAATTTTCCCCAAAAATATTCCTAAAATGTTCCCAAAAAATCCCAAAAATTTCCCCAAAAATTTCCCCAAAAATATTCCCAAAAAATCCCAAAATTTCCCCAAAAATATTCCTAAAATGTTCTCAAAAATCCTCATTCTCAATTTGCCCCAAAATCCCCGGAAATTCCCCCAAAAATTCCTCCCCAAATCCGACAGCTCACCTGGCACCTGGCAGAGCTTTCCAGGTACCCAAAAATTCCCAAAAAATCCCAAAAATTTCCCAAAAAATTCCCCAAAAAATCCCAAAATTTCCCCAAAAATATTCCTAAAATGTTTCCAAAAATCCTCATTCTCAATTTGCCCCCAAATCCCCGGAAATTCCCCCAAAAATTCACCCCAAATCTCACAGCTCACCTGGCACCTGGCAGAGTCTCCCAGGTACCCAAAAATTCCCCAAAAATCCCAAAAATTTCCCCAAAAATATTCCCAAAAATTTCCCCAAAAATATTCCTAAAAATTCCCAAAAAAATCCCAAAATATCCCCAAAAATATTCCTGAAAATCTCCATGCTGAAATTGTCCCAAAATCCACGGAAATTCCCCCAAAAATCCCCCCCTAAATTCCCCCAGGACCCCCCCAAATCCCACCCAGGACCCCCAAAATCCTTCCAGGACCCCCCAAAAATCCCCTGGGGACCCCCCAAATCCTCCCAGGACCCCCCAGATCTCCTGGGGACCCCCCAAAAATCCCCAAATCCCCCCCAGACAACGCCATCCCCATCAAGTCGTGGTTCAATGACCCCCAAAACCTCCCCCAGGACCCCCCAAATTCCACCCAAAATCCTTCCAGGACCCCCAAAATACTCCTAGGACCCCAAAAATTCCCCTGGGGACCCCCAGAATTTCCCTGGGGACCCCTCAAAAATCCCCAAATCCCCCCAACCAACGCCATCCCCATCAAGTCTTGGTGTAGTGACCCCGGGGACCCCCAAATCCCCTCCAGGACCCCCGAAATCCCCCCCAAATCCTCCCAGGACCCCCAAAATCCCCTGGGGACCCCCCCAAAAATCCCCAAATCCCCCCAGACAACGCCATCCCCATCAAGTCGTGGTGTAGTGACCCCGGGGACCCCCAAATCCCCTCCAGGACCCCCCCAAATCCCCCCCAAATCCTTCCAGGACCCCCAAAATCCCCTGGGGACCCCCCAAAAATCCCCAAATCCCCCCAGACAACGCCATCCCCATCAAGTCGTGGTGTAGTGACCCCGGGGACCCCCAAAACCTCCCCCAGGACCCCCCAAATCCCCCCCAAATCCCCTGGGGACCCCCCAAATCCTTCCAGGACCCCCCAGATCCCCTGGGGACCCCCCAAAAATCCCCAAATCCCCCCAGACAAACGCCATCCCCATCAAGTCGTGGTTCAGTGACCCCCAAAACCTCCCCCAGGACCCCCCAAATCCCCCCCAAAATTCCCCTGGGGACCCCCAAAATCCCCTGGGGACCCCCAAAATTTCCCTGGGGACCCCCCAAAATTCCCCTGGGGACCCCCAAAATCCCCTGGGGACCCCCCAAAAATCCCCAAATCCCCCCCAGACAACGCCATCCCCATCAAGTCGTGGTTCAGTGACCCCGGGGACCCCCAAATCCCCTCCAGGACCCCCCAAACCTCCCCCAAGACCCCCCAAATCCCCCCCAAATCCCCTGGGGACCCCCCAAAAATCCCCAAATCCCCCCAGACAACGCCATCCCCATCAAGTCGTGGTTCAGTGACCCCCAAAACCTCCCCCAGGACCCCCCAAATCCCCCCCAAAATTCCCCTGGGGACCCCCAAAATCCCCTGGGGACCCCCAAAATTTCCCTGGGGACCCCCCAAAATTCCCCTGGGGACCCCCAAAATCCCCTGGGGACCCCCCAAAAATCCCCAAATCCCCCCCAGACAACGCCATCCCTATCAAGTCGTGGTTCAGTGACCCCCAAAACCTGCCCCAGGACCCCCCAAATCCCCCCCAAATCCTTCCAGGACCCCCAAAATCCCCTGGGGACCCCCCAGATCTCCTGGGGACCCCCAAAAATCCCCAAATCCCCCCAGACAACGCCATCCCCATCAAGTCGTGGTTCAGTGACCCCGGGGACACGGCCCTGCTCAACCTGCTGCCCATGCTGGACGCGCTCAGGTGGGCTCGGGGGGGGCTTGGGGGGGATTTGGGGGGTCCTGGAGGGGATTTGGGGGGATTTGGGGAGGTTTGGGGGGTCCTGGAAGGGATTTGGGGGGATTTGGGGGGATTTGGGGGATCCTGGAGGGGATTTGGGGGATCCTGGAGGAGATTTGGGGGAATTTGGGGAAGTTTGGGGGGGTCCTGGAGGGGTTTGGGGAGGAATTGGGGGGTCTTGGAGGGGATTTGGGGAGTCCTGGAGAGGATTTGGGGAGTCCTGGAGCAGATTTGGGTGGTCCTGGAGGAGTTTAGGGGGGATTTGGGGAGATTTGGGGGGGTCCTGGAGGGGATTTGGGGGGATTTGGGGGGGTCCTGGAGGGGATTTGTGGGGATTTGGGGGGGTCCTGGAGGGGATTTGGGGGGTCTTGGAGGGGTTTAGGGAGGATTTGGGCAGGTTTGGGGGGTCCTGGAGGGGATTTGGGGGCTCCTAGAGAAGATTTGGGGGGTCCTGGAGGGGTTTAGGGGGGATTTGGGGGGTCTTGGAGGGGATTTTGGGGGGATTTGGGGAGGTTTGGGGGGTCCTGGAGGGGTTTGGGGAGGAATTGGGGGGTCCTGGAGGGGATTTGGGGGAATTTGGGGAGGTTTGGGGGGTCCTGGAGAGGATTTGGGGGAATTGGAGGAGGTTTGGGGGGTCCTGGAGGGGATTTGGGGGGTCGTGGGGAGGATTTGGGGGGATTTGGGGGGTCCTGGAGGGGATTTGGGCTGTCCTGGGGAGGATTTGGGGGGGTCTTGGAGAGGATTTGGGGGAATTTGGGGAGGTTTGGGGGGTCCTGGAGAGGATTTGGGGGAATTTGGGGAGGTTTGGGTGGTCCTGGAGAGGATTTGGGGGGTCCTGGAGGGGATTTGGGTGGAATTTGGGGGGTCCTGGAGAGGATTTGAGGGAGATTTTGGGGGTCCTGGAGGAATTTCGGGAGAGATTTTGGGGATCCTTGAGGAATTTTGGGGAGCTTTGGGTGGATTTTGAGAGTTTTTAGGGGGGTTTTTTTTTTAGGGGGGGGGGGTTCCCCTCACATTTTGGGGCATCCCAGCCGATTTTGGGGGTTCCCACCCCCCCTTTGGACTCTCCCATTTTGATTTAGGGTGGGGGTCTCACTCTTCCATTGCCTCCCCCCTCCCCAAATTCAGGTTCACGGCCGACGTTCGCTCCGTGCTGAGCCGCAACCTCCACCAGCACCGCCTGTGGTGACCCCGGAGCCCCCCGGGACCCCCGGGACCCCCCCCGGGGACCCCCCCGGGACCCCCGGACCCCCCTTAGCGGGGGGACACAACCAGTGGTGACCCCTCCCCCCACCGGGGACAGCGCCAGCACCGAGGGGACCCCGGGACCCCCCCCCCGGGACCTCCCCCCACCCCGGGATGGGACCCCCGGGCCGGACTCTGCGCCCCCCCCCCCCCTCATTTTTTTGGGGGGTGGGGGGGATTGAATTTGGGGAGGGGGGGCGGGGATGGGTTTTGGCGCCCTTCCCCCACCCCCACCCCCCCCACGTGCCTGAATTGGGGGGTTTTTTTTTGGGGGGGAGGGGCTTTGGGGGCAGCCCCTCCCCCTTCCGGACAGACGGACACTTGGGAGCTCCCCCCCCCCCCAACCCCCACCGTGTTTTTAAAAGCTCTTGGTCCCACTCGCGGCGTCTCTGTGGTTCCTGGGACCCCCCCAGAGCGGGGGGAGGCTCTGTTTGGGGGGGAAAACCCCGAGTTTGGGGTGAAAAACCCGGATTTTGGGAAAAAAACCCCGGATTTTGGGGAAAACCCGCGGATTTTGGGGGCTTGGTGGAAGCGCTTGGTTAATGAATGGGAGGTCGCGGGTTCGAATCCCGCCGGTGCCTCTTACTGGGGCACTCCCTTTTTGGGGGGGAACACCCCCAATTTCGTGCTGGATATTCTATTTGTGGGGCGAAACAACGAGTTTTGGGGTGAAGAACCCGGATTTTGGGAAAAAAAACCCGGATTTTGGGGAAAAACCGCGGATTTTGGGGGCTTGGTTGAAGCGCTTGTTTAGTGAATGAGAGGTCGCGGGTTCGAATCCCGCCGGTGCCTTTTACCGGGGCCCTCCCGTTTCTCGGGGGGACACCCCCAATTTCCTGCTGGATATTCTCTTTGTGGGGGGAAACAACGAGTTTTGTGGTGAAAAACCCGGATTTTGGGAAAAAAACCCGGATTTTGGGGAAAAACCGCGGATTTTGGGGGCTTGGTTGAAGCGCTTGTTTAGTAAACGGGAGGTCGCGGGTTCGAATCCCGCCGGTGCCTTTTACCGGGGCACCCCCTTTCTGGGGGGGACACCCCCAATTTCGTGGTGGATATTCTCTTTGTGGGGGGAAACAACGAGTTTTGGGGTGAAAAACCCGGATTTTGGGGAAAAAAAACCCCAGATTTTGGGGAAAAAAATGCAGATTTTGGGGGCTCGATGGAAGCGCTTGTTTAGTGAATGGGAGGTCGCGGGTTCGAATCCCGCCGGTGCCTTTTACCCTGGCACCCCCTTTTTGGGGGGGACACCCCCAATTTCGTGCTGGATATTCTATTTGTGGGGGGAAACAACGAGTTTGGGGTGAAAAACCCGGATTTTGGGAAAAAAACCCGGATTTTGGGGAAAAACCACGGATTTTGGGGGCTTGGTGGAAGCGCTTGTTTAGTGAATGGGAGATCGCGGGTTCGAATCCCGCCGGTGCCTTTTACCCTGGCACCCCCTTTCTGGGGGGGACACCCCCAATTTCGTGCTGGATATTCTATTTGTGGGGGAAACAACGAGTTTGGGGTGAAAAACCCGGATTTTGGGAAAAAAACCCGGATTTTGGGGAAAAACCGCGGATTTTGGGGGCTTGGTGGAAGCGCTTGTTTAGTGAATGGGAGATCGCGGGTTCGAATCCCGCCGGTGCCTTTTACCCTGGCACCCCCTTTCTGGGGGGGACACCCCCAATTTCGTGCTGGATATTCTATTTGTGGGGGGAAACAACGAGTTTTGGGGTGAAAACCCCGGATTTTGGGGAAAACCCGCGGATTTTGGGGGCTCGGATGAAGCGCTTGTTTAGTGAATGAGAGATCGCGGGTTCGAATCCCGCCGGTGCCTTTTACCGGGGCACCCCCTTTTTGGGGGGGACACCCCGAATTTAAAGGGGGACACTCCATTTGAGGGAAAACCCCCGAATTTGGGGAAAAAAAAACCGGATTTTAGGTGAAAACCCCCAAGTTTTGGGGGTTTTATTGGTTAAAGTAAACGGGAGGTCGCGGGTTCGAATCCCGCCGGTGCCTCTTACCGGGGCACCCCCTTTTTGGGGGGGACACCCCCAGTTTAAAGGGGGACACTCCATTTGAGGGAAAACCCCCGAATTTGGGCAAAAAAACCCGGATTTTGGGTGAAAACCCCCAAGTTTTTTGGGTTTTATTGGTTAAAGTAAACGGGAGGTCGCGGGTTCGAATCCCACCGGTGCCTTTTACCCCCCCACCCCATTTTTGG
>NW_026776105.1:0-19052 GCF_027477595.1 Haemorhous mexicanus
AATTTGGGAATTTGGCCGTTCCCGTCGGGAATTTCCATTTCCCGGGGAATTTTTTGGGGTTCCCGGGATTTTTCGGGGGGGGGTGGGGGAGGGGCTCACCTGGAATCCGGCTCCCAGCACGACGACGCCGCCGGGGGCGGGGCCGGCGCGGTGGGGGAGGGGCCGGGTGACGGCGCGGTGACAATCGACGGCCACGGTGACCGCGCGGCGCCGCAGAGACACCGCCCACCAGAGCCGGTGCCACCTGCGGGCGGCCAATGGGGTTGGGGGTCTTGGGTGGGCTGGCCAATGGGGTTGGGGGGCGTTGGTTGGGCTGGCCAATGGGGTTGGGGGCCTTGGATGGGCTGGCCAATGGGATTGGGGCCTTGGTTGGGTTGGCCAATGGGGTTGGGGGTCTTGGGTGGGTTGGCCAATGGGGTTGGGGGGCGTTGGTTGGGCTGGCCAATGGGATTGAGGCCTGGCTTGGGTTGGCCAATGGGGTTTGGGGCCTTGGTTGGGTTGGCCAATGGGGTTGGGATGTTCCAGTTGGGTTGGCCAATGGGGTTTGGGACCTTGGTTGGGTTGGCCAATGGGGTTGGTGCCCTTGGTTGGGTTGGCCAATGGGATTGGGATGACACAGTTGGGTTGGCCAATGGGGTTGGGGGGTCTTGGTTGGGTTGGCCAATGGGGTTGGGGGTCTTGGTTGGGCTGGCCAATGGGGTTTGAGGTCGTTGGTTGGGTTGGCCAATGGGGTCATTGGGATGTTCCAGTTGGGTTGGCCAATGGGATTGGGGCCTTGGTTGGGTTGGCCAATGGGGGGTTGGGATGTTCCAGTTGGGCTGGCCAATGGGGTTTGGGGTCATTGGGATGTCCCAGTTGGGTTGGCCAATGGGGTTTGGAGCCTTGCTTGGGCTGGCCAATGGGGTTGGGGGCCTTGGGTGGGCTGGCCAATGGGGTTGAAGGCCTTGGTTGGGTTGGCCAATGGGGTTGGGGGTGTTGGTTGGGTTGGCCAATGGGGTTTGGGGCCTTGGTTGGGTTGGCCAATGGGGTTTGGGGCCTTGGTTGGGTTGGCCAATGGGGTTGGGGGTCTTGGTGGGGTTGGCCAATGGGGTTTGGGGTCATTGGGATGACCCAGTTGGGCTGGCCAATGGGGTTTGGGGCCTTGGGTGGGCTGGCCAATGGGGTTGAAGGCCTTGGTTGGGTTGGCCAATGGGGTTGGGGGGCGTTGGTTGGGTTGGCCAATGGGGTTGGAATGACACTGTTGGGTTGGCCAATGGGGTTTGGGGTCATTGGGATGTTCCAGTTGGGTTGGCCAATGGGGTTTGGGATGTTCCAGTTGGGTTGGCCAATGGGGTTTGAGGTCATTGGTTGGGTTGGCCAATGGGGTTGGGATGTTCCGGTTGGGTTGGCCAATGGGGTTTGAGGTAATTGGTTGGGTTGGCCAATGGGGTTGGAATGTTCCAGTTGGGCTGGCCAAGGGGGGTTGGGATGTTCCAATTGGGCTGGCCAATGGGGTTTGGGATGTTCCAATTGGGTTGGCCAATGGGGTTGGAATGTTCCAATTGGGTTGGCCAATGGGGTTTGGGATGTTCCAGTTGGGTTGGCCAATGGGGGTTGGGATGTTCCTGTTGGGTTGGCCAATGGGGTTTGGGATCATTGGGATGTTCCATTTGGGTTGGCCAATGGGGTTTGAGGTCATTGGTTGGGTTGGTCAATGGGGTTGGAATGTTCCAGTTGGGTTGGCCAATGGGGTTGGGGGTCTTGGTTGGGCTGGCCAATGGGGTTGGGGGGTCTTGGTTGTGTTGGCCAATGGGATTGGGTGTGTTGGTTGGGCTGGCCAATGGGATTGGGGATCTTGGTTGGGCTGGCCAATGGGATTGGGGGTCTTGGGTGGGCTGGCCAATGGGGTTGGGGGTCTTGGTTGGGTTGGCCAATGGGATTGGGGCCTGGCTTGGGTTGGCCAATGGGGTTTGGGGCGTTGGTTGGGCTGGCCAATGGGGTTGGGGGGCCTTGGTTGGGTTGGCCAATGGGGTTGGGGGTCTTGGTTGGTTTGGCCAATGTGGTTTGGGGGGTGTTGGTTGGGTTGGCCAATGGGGGTGGAGGGCGTTGGTTGGGCTGGCCAATGGGGTTTGGGGTCTTGAGTGGGTTGGGCAATGGGGTTTGGAATGTTCCAGTTGGGTTGGGCAATGGGGTTTGGGGTCTTGGTTGGGTTGGCCAATGGGGTTTGGGGGCGTTGGTTGGGTTGGCCAATGGGGTTGGGATGTTCCAGTTGGGTTGGCCAATGGGGTTGGGATGACCCAGTTGGGTTGGCCAATGGGGTTGGGATGTTCCAATTGGGTTGGCCAGGGGGGGTTGGGATGACCCAGTTGGGTTGGCCAATGGGGTTGGGATGTTCCAGTTGGGTTGGCCAATGGAGTTGGACTGTTCCAATTGGGTTGGCCAATGGGGGTTGGGATGACCCAGTTGGATTGGCCAATGGGGTTGGGGGTCTTGGTTGGGTTGGCCAATGGGGTTGGGATGTTCCAGTTGGGTTGGCCAATGGGGTTGGAATGTTCCAATTGGGTTGGCCAATGGGGGTTGGGATGACCCAGTTGGGTTGGCCAATGGGGTTGGGATGTTCCAGTTGGGTTGGCCAATGGGGTTTGGGATGTTCCAGTTGGGTTGGCCAATGGAGTTGGACTGTTCCAATTGGGTTGGCCAATGGGGGTTGGGATGACCCAGTTGGATTGGCCAATGGGGTTGGGATGACCCAGTTGGGCTGGCCAAGGGGGGTTGGAATGTTCCAGTTGGGTTGGCCAATGGGGTTTGGAATGTTCCAATTGGGTTGGCCAAGGGGGGTTGGAATGTTCCATTTGGGTTGGCCAATGGGGTTTGGGATGTTCCATTTTCCCAGCACGCACCGTCCATCGGCCAGGTCCAGTCCCGGGAATTCGGCTCCGTCCTGGGGGAATCGCGGCCGCTCCCTTTCCCCATCCCGACGATCCCGAGGATCCCGATCCCGATCCGGATCCCGACGATCCCCGAGGATCAGGGCGGGGGGCGGGGCCGAGGCGCAGCGCCAGGGCGCGGCGGCCGCCGCGGCCGTGCAGGGCCAGCAGGAACGCCGGGGACGGCGCCGCCGGGAGACGGAGCCGCGCCGAGAGGGAGAAATCCCACGGGAATCGCCCTGGGGGGGGGGCGGGAATGGGGGGTTGGGGGGATCTGGGGGGGTCTGGGATCCCGGGGGGGATCCCGTTGGGGGGTTGGGACGGGTTTGGGGGGGTTTGGGGGGGTTTGGGGGGATTTGGGTGGGATTGGGTGGATCCCCCGGGCTTTTGGGGTGGATCTGGGCAGATTTGGGCTGGGTCCGGATGGATCCCATGGATTTTTGGGGTGGATCTGGGTGGATCTGGGTGGATCTGGGTGGATCCCATGGGGGTTTTGGGGTGGATCTGGGTGGATTTGGGTGGATCTGGGTGGATCTGGGTGGATTTGGGTGGATCTGGGTGGATTTGGGTGGGTTTGGACAGGATTTGGGGTGGATTTGGGTGGATCCGGGTGGATAGGGCGGTTTTTTGGGGCGGATCTGGCGGATCCCCCGGGTTTTTGGGGTGGATCCGGCGGATCTGGATGGATCTGAGTGGATCCCATGGATTTTTGGGGTGTATCCAGGCGGATCTGGGTGGATCCCCCGGGGTTTTGGGGTGGATCTGGCAGATCCGGGTGGATCCCATGGGGGTTTTTGGGGCGGATCCGGATGGATCCCCCCGGTTTTTGGGGTGGATCCCGGCGGATTTGGGGTGGATTTGGGTGGATCTGGGTGGGTTTGGGGTGGATTTGGGTGGATTTGGGCAGGATTTGGGGTGGATCTGGTGGATCCGGGTGGATCCCATGGGGGTTTTGGGGTGGATCCGGGTGGATCTGGGTGGATCCGGGTGGATCCCATGGGTTTTTGGGGTGGATCCAGGCGGATTTGGGGTGGATTTGGGTGGATTTGGGTGGGTTTGGGCAGGATTTGGGGTGGATCTGGCGGATCCGGGTGGATCCGGGTGGATCCCATCGGGGTTTTGGGGTGGATCCGGGTGGATCCCCGGGGTTTTTGGGGTGGATCCGGGTGGATCTGGGTGGATCCGGGTGGATCCCATGGGTTTTTGGGGTGGATTTGGGTGGATTTGGGTGGGTTTGTGTGGATTTGGGTGGATTTAGGTGGGTTTGGGTGGATCTCATGGATTTTTGGGATGGATCTGGGCTGATTTGGGGTGGATCCGGGTCGATACCCGGGGTTTTTGGGGTGGATCTGGGCGGATTTGGGTGGGTTTGGGTGGGTTTGGGTGGATTTGGGGTAGACCCGGGTGGATCCCATGGGGCTTTTGGGGCGGATCCGGGTGGATCCGGGTGGATCCGGGTGGATCCCATGGGGGTTTTTGGGCGGATCCGGGTGGATCTGGGCCCGCCGGGTCCCTCACCGGGCAGCAGCCGTGGCGCGGGCGCTCGGATCGGCGTCCCCGGCGTCAGCTGGAAGGCGGCGGCGCCCGGACACGGCCCCGGAACCTTCCGGACACCGGGCGGGAGCGCCGGGAGCCCGAAGAGAGCCAGCAGGTCCTGGGAGGGGGCTGGGGGGGAAACTGGGATCAACTGGGAGCACTGGGAGGGACTGGGAGGGGGGGCTGGGGGGGAACTGGGATCAACTGGGAGCACTGGGAGGGACTGGGAGGGACTGGGAGGGACTGGGAGGGACTGGGAGGGACTGGGATGGACCGGGGGGGACTGGGGGGGAACTGGGAGGGACTGGGAGGGACTGGGGGGGAACTGGGATGGACTGGGAGGGACTGGGAGGGGACTGGGAGGGGACTGGGAGGGAACTGGGAGGAAAACTGGGATCAACTGGGAGCACTGGGAGGGACTGGGATGGACTGGGATGGACTGGGATGGACTGGGATGGACTGGGAAGGGACTGGGAGCACTGGGATCTGCTGAGGATACTGGGAACTACTGGGGACACTGGGACCAACTGGGAGCACTGGGATCCACCGGGAAAACTGGGAGGAACTGGGAACTACTGGGACCAGCTGGGAGCAATGGGAGCCACTGGGGACACTGGGAATACTGGGAGCAACTGGGAGCAACTGGGAGTATGGAGATCTACTGGGGACACTGGGAGGAACTGGGAAGGCTGGGAGCAACTGGGAGCCACTGGGAGGAACTGGGGATGCTGGGAATACTGGGAGGAACTACTGGGAACTACTGGGAGGAACTGGGACCTACTGGGGATACTGGGAGCACTGGGAGCACTGGGAGGAACTGGGAATACTGGGAGCTACTGGGATGGACTGGGAGGGACTGGGAGCTACTGGGAGCTCTGGGATCCACTGGGATCCACTGGGAGGGACTGGGAATACTGGGAGCAACTGGAAGCCACTGGGAGGAGCTGGGAATACTGGGAGCTACTGGGATGGACTGGGAATATTGGGAGTTACTGGGAGGGACTGGGAATACTGGGAGCCACTGGGATCCACTGGGATCCACTGGGATCCCCCAGGGAGCTCCAAGATCCCAAAAAATCCCAAATTCCAAAGGGATAAAAAAACCCCAAATCCCTCGGAAATCTCCCCAAAATTCCCCCCCCCAAATCCCAGAAAATCCAAGAAAATCTCCCCCAAAAAATTTTAAAAATTAAAAAATCCCAAAATTCCCTCCAAACTCCCCAAAAAAAAACCCCAAAAATTCTCCCCGAAATCCCCAAGAGTCGCCCCAAAAAGTAAAAAAAAAAATACAAAAAAAAACCCAATTCCTTCTAAAATTCCCCCAAAATCCCTCAAAGATCTCCCTAAAAAGCCCCAAAAAATCCCCCCAAAAACCCCCGACACCCCCCCAAATAAACCCCCAAAAATTCCCTCAAATCCACCCAAAAAAATCCCCCCAAAAAAACCCAAAAACCCAAAATTCATCCCATAAAAAACCCCAAAAACCCAAAAAAATCCCCCCAAAAAGCCCCAAAATTCCCCTCTAAAAATCCCCAAATCTGCCCAAAAAATCACCCCAAAAAACCCAAAAATTCCCCTCTAAAAATCCCCAAATCGCCCCAAAAAAATTACCCTAAAAAACCCCAAAAACCCCAAATTCCCCCCCTAAAAAACCCCAAAAACCCAAAAAAAATCCCCCCCAAAAAACCCAAAAATTCCCCTCTAAAAATCCCCAAATTCGCCCAAAAAAATCCCCCCCAAAAAACCCAAAAACCCCAAATTCCTCCCCCCCAAAAAGCCCCAAAAACCCAAAAAAATCCCCCCAAAAAACCCAAAAAATTCCCCTCTAAAAATCCCCAAATCCGCCCCAAAAAAATCCCCCTAAAAAATCCCCAAAACCCCAAATTCCCCCCCTAAAAAAACCCCAAAAACCAAAAAAAAATCCCCCCAAAAAACCCAAAAAATCCCCCTAAAAAACCCCAAATCCGCCAAAAAAAATCCCCCTAAAAAAACCAAAAATTCCCCTCTAAAAAGCCCCAAATCCCCCACAAAATCCCCCTGAAAAACACAAAAAAACCCAACAAAAAAACCCCCAAATCCCCCCCAAAAACCCCAAAAATCCCCCCCAAAAACCCTTAAAAAACCCAAAATCCCCCCAAAAAAACCCCCAAAAAACCCCAAAAAACCCCCAAAAAACCAACAATCCCCCCAAAAAACCAAAATCCCCCCAAAAAACCAAAATCCCCCCCAAAAAAACCCAAAATAAAAAAAAAAACAAAAAAACTAAAAAAAAAACCAAAACCAAAAACCAAACCCCCCCAAAAACCCGAAAAATCCCCCTAAAAAAAACCTCTTAAGAAACCAAAAATCCTCCCCAAAAAAACCCAAAAAAACCCAAAAATCCCAAAAACCCGAAATCCCACCAAAAAAACCCCCAAAAACCCCAAAAATCCCCGTAAACAACCCTTAAACCCAAAAAAAACCCAAAATCCCCCCAAAAAAACACAAAATCCCCAGAATCCCCCCAAAAACCCCGAAAATTCCCCTAACAAAACCTTAATAAACCCAAAATCCCCTCAAAAAAAACTCCAAAAAAACCCAAAAATTCCCCTAAAAAAACCTTAAAAAACCCAAAATCCTCCCCCAAAAAAACCCCAAAAATCCCCCTAAAAAACACCAAAAAATCCCCCTAAAAACCCTTAAAAAAAACCCCAAAATCGCCCCCAAAATCCCCCCCAAAAAACCCAAAATACCCTCCAAAAAACCCCAAAAATCTCCGCCCAAAAAACCCCAAAAATCCCCCAAAAAACCCCAAAAAATCCTCCTAAAAACCCCTTAAAAGACCCAAAATCCCCCCCAAAAACCCCAAAAATCCCCCAAAATCCCCCCAGAAACCCTTAAAAAACCCAAAATCCCTCCAAAATTTCCCCAAAAAACCCCAAAAATTCCCCTAAAAAACCCTTAAAAAACCCAAAATCACCCCCCAAAAAATCCCCCAAAATTCACAAAAATCCCCAAAAAACCCCAAAAAAAAACCCCCAAAAAACCCTAAAAACCCCTTAAAAAACCCAAAATCCCCCCAAAAAAACCCCCCAAAACCCCAAAAATCCCCCTAAAAAAACCCTTAATAAACCCAAAAACCCCAAAAAACCCCAAAAATTTCCCTAAAAAAACCTTAAAAAACCCAAAATCCCCCCAAAAAACCAAAAAAACCCCCAAAATCCCCCCCAAAAAACCCCAAAAAACCCCAAAAAACCCCCCAAAACCCTAAAAATCCCCCCAAATCCCCCCAAATTCCCAAAATTCCCCCAAAATCGTGGCAGGCCCGCCGGGCCCCCCGGGAGCTCCCGGAGGAGTTTGGGGACAATCCCGGAGGTTTCCGGCAAAAAACCCCAAAAAATGGAATTTAGTCCGAAAAAATCCTAAAAATGGGATTTAGTCCCTAAAAAAATCCTAAAAATTGGATTTATTCCCCCCAAAAAAGGGATTTATTCCCTAAAAAAATGGGATTTAGTCCCTAAAAATGGGATTTATTCCCTAAAAAAACGCCTAAAAATTGGATTTATTCCCCCAAAAAAGGGATTTATTCCTAAAAAATGGGATTTAGTCCCTAAAAAAATCCTAAAAATTGGATTTATTCCCCAAAAATTGGATTAAATCCCTAAAAAATGGAATTTATGCCCTAAAAAACGCCTAAAAATGGGATTTATTCCCCAAAAAAGGGAATTACTCCCTAAAAAATGGAATTTAGTCCAAAAAAATCATAAAAATTGGATTTATTCCCTAAAAAAAGGAATTTATTCTCTAAAAAAATGGAATTTATTCCAAAAAAAGCCTAAAAATTGGATTTATTCCCCAAAAAATGGGGTTTATTCCCTAAAAAATGCCTAAAAATTGGATTTATTCCCCAAAAAAGGGAATTATTCCTAAAAAATGGAATTTATTCCCTAAAAAAAATCCTAAAAATTGAATTTATTCCCTAAAAATTGAATTTATTCCCAAAAAAATGGAACTTATTCCCTAAAAAATGGAATTTATTCCCTAAAAAAATCCTAAAAATTGGATTTATTCCCTAAAAAATGGGATTTATTCCCTAAAAAATGGAATTTATTCCCTAAAAATTGGATTTATTCCCGAAAAATCGGATTTATTCCCTAAAAAATGGAATTTATTCCCTAAAAATTGGATTTATTCCCCAAAAAAGGGATTTATTCCTAAAAAATTGAATTTATTCCCTTAAAAAAATCCTAAAAATTGGATTTATTCCCCCAAAAATAGGATTTATTCCCCAAAAAATGGAATTTATTCCCTAAAAAACTCCTAAAAATTGGATTTATTCCCTAAAAAAAGGGATTTATTCCCTAAAAAATGGGATTTAGTCCCTAAAAAACCTAAAAATTTGATTTATTCCCGAAAAAAAGGGATTTATTCCCTAAAAAATGGAATTTAGTCCAAAAAAATTCCTAAAAATTTGATTTATTCCCCAAAAAATGGAATTCATTGCCTAAAAAAATCCTAAAAATTGGATTTATTCCCTAAAAAATCGTATTTAGTCCCTAAAAATTGGATTTATTCCCCAAAAAATGGGATTGATTCCCTAAAAAATGGAATTTAGTCCCTAAAAATTGGATTTATTCCACAAAAATTGGATTTAATCCCTAAAAAAAGGGAATTATTCCCTAAAAAACGCCTTAAAAAGGGATTTATTCCCCAAAAAAGGGAATTATTCCCTAAAAAAATCCTAAAAATTGGATTTATTCCCCCAAAAATAGGATTTATTCCCTAAAAAATGCCTAAAAATTGGATTTATTCCCTAAAAAATGGGATTTATTCCCTAAAAAAAATCCTAAAAATTGAATTTATTCCCTAAAAATTGAATTTATTCCCAAAAAAAATGGAACTTATTCCCTAAAAAATGGGATTTAGTCCCTAAAAAAATCCTAAAAATTGGATTTATTCCCTAAAAATTGGATTTATTCCCTAAAAAATGGAATTTAGTCCCTAAAAAAATCCTAAAAATTGGATTTATTCCCCAAAAATGGGATTTATTCCCTAAAAAATGGGATTTATTCCCTAAAAAATGGAATTTATTCCCTAAAAAATTCCTAAAAATTGGATTTATTCCCCAAAAAATTGGATTTATTCCCTAAAAAATGGAATTTATTCCCTAAAAAATTGGATTTATTCCCGAAAAAAAGGGATTTATTCCCTAAAAAATGGGATTTATTCCCTAAAAAACGCCTAAAAAAGGGATTTATTCCCCAAAAAAGGGATTTATTCCCGAAAAAATGGAACTCATTCCTAAAAAATGGAATTTATTCCCTAAAAAACGCCTAAAAATTGGATTTATTCCCCAAAAAAGGGATTTATTCCCTAAAAAATGGAATTTATTCCCTAAAAAAACCTAAAAATTGAATTTATTCCCCAAAAAATTGGATTTATTCCCTAAAAAATGGAATTTAGTCCAAAAAAATTCCTAAAAATTGGATTTATTCCCCAAAAAAAGGGATTTATTCCCTAAAAAATGGGATTTATTCCCTAAAAAACGCCTAAAAATTGGATTCATTCCCCAAAAAAGGGATTTATTCCCTAAAAAATGGAACTCATTCCTAAAAAATGGAATTTATTCCCTAAAAAAAAAATCCTAAAAATTGGATTTATTCCTAAAAAATGGAATTTATTCCCTAAAAATCCTAAAAATTGGATTTATTCCCCAAAAAAGGAATTTATTCCCTAAAAAATGAAACTTATTCCCTAAAAAATGGAATTTATTCCCTTAAAAATTCCTAATAATTGGATTTATTCCCCCAAAAATTGGATTTATTCCCTAAAAAAATGGGATTTATTCCCTAAAAAACGCCTAAAAATTGGATTTATTCCCCAAAAAAGGGATTTATTCCTAAAAAATGGAATTTATTCCCTAAAAATTGGATTTATTCCCCCAAAAAAAGGGAATTATTCCCTAAAAAAACCTAAAAATTGGATTTATTCCCCCAAAAAATGGAATTTATTGCCTAAAAAAACCTAAAAATTGGATTTATTCCCCAAAAATGGGATTTATTCCCTAAAAAATGGAATTTATTCCCTAAAAAACGCCTAAAAATTGGATTTATTCCCTAAAAAAAGGGATTTATTCCCTAAAAAAACCTAAAAATTGGATTTATTCCCCCAAAAAAGGGATTTATTCCTAAAAAATGGGATTTATTCCCTAAAAAAATGCTAAAAATTGGATTTATTCCCCAAAAAATGGAATTTATTCCCTAAAAAATCCTAAAAATTGGATTTATTCCCCAAAAAAGGGATTTATTCCCTAAAAATGGGATTTATTCCACACAAATTTGGATTTATTCCCTAAAAAATGGAATTTATTCCCTAAAAAATGCCTAAAAATTGGATTTATTCCCTAAAAAATGGGATTTAGTCCCTAAATAAATCCTAAAAATTTGATTTATTCCCCAAAAAAAGGAATTTATTCCTAAAAAATGGAATTTATTCCCTAAAAAAATCCTAAAAATTGGATTTTTTTCCTAAAAAAGGGATTTATTCCCTAAAAATGGAATTTATTCCCAAAAAAAAAAGGGAATTATTCCCTAAAAAAATCCTAAAAATTGGATTTATTCCCCCAAAATGGAATTTATTCCCTAAAAAATGCCTAAAAATTGGATTTATTCCCCAAAAAATGGAATTTATGCCCTAAAAAAATCCTAAAAATTTGATTTATTCCCCAAAAAAGGGATTTATTCCCTAAAAAATTGAATTTAGTCCAAAAAAATTCCTAAAAATTTGATTTATTCCCCAAAAAATGGAATTTATTCCCTAAAAAATGGAATTTATTCCCTAAAAATTGGATTTATTCCACAAAAAATCGGATTTATTCCCTAAAAAATGGAATTTATTCCCTAAAAATTGGATTTATTCCACAAAACTTGGATGTATTCCCTAAAAAATGGAATTTATTCCCTAAAAATTGGATTTATTCCCCAAAAAAGGGATTTATTCCTAAAAAATTGAATTTATTCCCTTAAAAAAATCCTAAAAATTGGATTTATTCCCCCAAAAATGGGATTTATTCCCCAAAAAATGGAATTTATTCCCTAAAAAACTCCTAAAAATTGGATTTATTCCCTAAAAAAAGGGATTTATTCCCTAAAAAATGGAATTTATTCCCTAAAAAAACCTAAAAATTGAATTTATTCCCCAAAAAAGGGAATTACTCCCTAAAAAATGGAATTTATGCCCTAAAAAAGGCCTAAAAAGGGGATTTATTCCCCAAAAAAAGGGAATTTATTCCCTAAAAAATGGAATTTAGTCCAAAAAATTCCTAAAAATTGGATTTATTCCCTAAAAAAAGGGATTTATTCCCTAAAAAAACCTAAAAATTGGATTTATTCCCCCAAAAAAGGGATTTATTCCTAAAAAATGGGATTTATTCCCAAAAAAAATCCTAAAAATTGGATTTATTCCCCAAAAAATTGAATTTATTGCCTAAAAAATCCTAAAAATTGGATTTATTCCCCCATAAAAGGGATTTATTCCCCAAAAAATGGAATTTATTCCCTAAAAATTGAATTTATTCCCAAAAAAAGGGATTTATTCCCTAAAAAATGGATTTTATTCCCTAAAAAATCCCAAAAATTGGATTTATTCCCCAAAAAATCGGATTTTTCCCCCAAAAATCCCTAAAAAAATGGAATTTATTCCCCCCAAAAATGGATTAATTCCCCAAAAAAATCCCTAAAATTTGGATTTCTTCCCCAAAAACCCCAAAATTCCCCAAAAATTGGATTTGTTCCTCAAAAAAACCCCAATAATTCCCCCCCAAAAATGGATTTATTCCCCCCAAAATTCCCCAAATTGCCCAAAATTGCCCAAAATTGCCCAAATTCCCAGAATTGCCGGGTCCCCCCTGGGGCCCTTTGGATCCTTCGGGACCCAAAAGTCCCAAAATCCCCAAAAATTCCCAAAAAATCGCCAAAAAATTCCCAAAAGTTCCCCAAAAAATTCCCCAAAAAATCCCAAAAAATCCCCCAAAAATTCCCCAAAAAATTCCCCCAAAATTCCCAAAAACTTCCCCAAAAATCCCAAAAAAATCCCCAAAAAATTCCCATAAATTCCCCCCAAATTCCCCAAAACTTCCCCCAAAAATTCCCAAAAACTTCCCCAAAAATCCCCAAAAAATCCCGAAAAATTCCCAAAATATTCCCCAAAAATCCCCCCAAAAATCCCCAAAAATTCCCCAAAAAATTCCCCCAAAAAAATCCCAAAAAATTAAAAAAAAAATTCCCTAAAAAATCCCAAAATTTCCCCAAAGAATTCACCAAAAATTCCACAAAAATCCCTCAAAAATTTCCCAAAAAATCCCCAAAAATTCCACCAAAATTCCCCAAAAATTCCCAAAAAATTCCCAAAAAAATTCTCCCGAAAGTCCCAAAATTCCCAAAAATTCCCCCAAAAATCCCCCCAAAATTCCCCAAAAATTCCCCAAAAATTCTCCCAAAAGTCCCAAAATTCCCAAAAATTCCCCCAAAAATTCCCAAAAAAATCCCCAAAAAAATCCCCCAAAATTCCCCCAAAATTCCCCCAAAATTCCACAAAAAATTCCACAAAAATCCCCAAAAATCCCATCCCAGTCCATCCCAGTCAATCCCAGTCCATCCCAGTTCAAACCAGTCCATCCCAGTCCATCCCAGTTCAAACCAGTCCATCCCAGTCCATCCCAGTTCCAGCCGAGCAGGGGGGTCCAAACGGGCCCTGGGATATCTCCCAAGTAAATCCCAGTATGGACCAGTATAAACCCAGTATAAACCAGTATGAACCAGTATGGACCAGTACGGACCAGTATAAACCAGTATGAACCAGTATGGACTGGGATAGACCACTATGGACCAGTACAACCCAGTACGGACCAGTAAAACCCAGTATATCCCAGTATGGAAAGAATATCCCAGTATGGACCAGTATGAACCAGTATGGACCAGTATGGACCAGTAAAACCCAGTACGGACCGGTATGGACCAGTACAGACCGGTATGGACCAGTACAGACCAGTATAGAAACAATATCCCAGTATGGACCAGTATGGACCAGTATAACCCAGTATGGACCAGTTCAATCGTGAAGCATTTCCCAGTATGTCCCAGTACATCCCAGTATCTCCCAGTACATCCCAGTTCATATTTGAAGCATTTCCCAGTATGGACCAGTTTATCCCAGTATGTCCCAGTATGTTCCAGTTCAGTTTTGAGGCTTTTCCCAGTATAGACCAGTAATGGCTCCCAGTGCTCCCAGTCCCTCCCAGTGCTCCCAGTTGATCCCAGTTGATCCCAGTGCTCCCAGTGCTCCCAGTGCTCCCAGTCCATCCCAGTGCTCCCAGTGCTCCCAGTGCTCCCAGTCCATCCCAGTGCTCCCAGTGCTCCCAGTCCCTCCCAGTCCCTCCCAGTCCCTCCCAGTGCTCCCAGTGCTCCCAGTCCCTCCCAGTGCTCCCAGTATTCCCAATATCCCCATTCTCCAGTTGCTCCCAGTGCTCCCAGTGCTCCCAGTCCCTCCCAGTCCCTCCCAGTGCTCCCAGTCCCTCCCAGTTGCTCCCAGTGCTCCCAGTCCCTCCCAGTGCTCCCAGTCCCTCCCAGTTGCTCCCAGTCCCTCCCAGTTGCTCCCAGTGCTCCCAGTATTCCCAATATCCCCATTCTCCAGTTGCTCCCAGTGCTCCCAGTGCTCCCAGTCCCTCCCGCTATTCCCAGCCCCTCCCAGCTCCCCCAGTTCCTCCCAGTCCATCCCAGTATTCCCAGTTCTCCCATTATCCCCAGCTCCCCCCCTGCAGTGCTCCCAGTCCATCCCAGTTTCATCCCAGTTTCATCCCAGTTTGATCCCCGTTTGGTCCCAGTTTGATCCCAGTTTGATCCCAGTCCCTCCCAGTTTGATCCCAGTCCCCCCCAGTCCATCCCAGTTTGATCCCAGTCCATCCCAGTCCCCCCCAGTCCATCCCAGTCCATCCCAGTTTGATCCCAGTCCATCCCAGTTAGATCCCAGTCCATCCCAGTTTGATCCCAGTTTGATCCCAGTCCATCCCAGTCCATCCCAGTTTGATCCCAGTTTGATCCCAGTCCATCCCAGTCCCTCCCAGTCCCTCCCAGTTCGCTCACCCGGCTGTGTCGCTGTCGCGATTCCCAGCGCCGCCAGCAGCAGCAGCAGCGGCGGGGCCATGGCGGGGCCGCGACAGAGCCGCGATGTCGCGACAGAGGCGCCGACAGATCCCCCGGGGCAGAGCCGCGATGTCGCGACAGAGGCGGCGACAGATCCCTGGAAGAGCCCCGCGATGTCGCGACAGAGGCGCCGACAGATCCCCGGGAGAGCCCCGCGATGTCGCGACAGAGGCGGCGACAGATCCCCGGGGCAGAGCCCCGCGATGTCGCGATAGAATCCCGCGGGAAGCCCGTGAGGAGCCCCGCGATGTCGCGACAGAGCCCCCGCGATGTCGCGACAGGCGCGGGACGTGGCGGCCCCGGCGCGAGCGGGGCCCGAGTGCGGGAACGGGAAGGGCAGCGGGACCCCTCCCCCACAGGCCACGCCCACCGCGGGCCACGCCCACCCGGGACTGGCATGGACTGGGGGGGACTGGGAGGGACTGGGATCAAACTGGGAGGGACTGGGATGGAACTGGGAGCACTGGGAGCACTGGGAGCACTGGGAGCACTGGGAGGGACTGGGAGCACTGGGAGCACTGGGAGGGACTGGGATGGAACTGGGAGCAACTGGGAGCACTGGGATGGACTGCGGGAGACTGGGATGGACTGGGAGCACTGGGATGGGCTGGGATCAAACTGGGAGCACTGGGAGCACTGGGAGCACTGGGAGGGACTGGGAGCACTGGGAGGGACTGGGATGGACTGGGAGCACTGGGAGCACCAGGAGGGACTGGGAGCACTGGGAGGGACTGGGATGGACTGGGATCAAACTGGGAGCACTGGGAGCACTGGGAGGGACTGGGAAGGACTGGGAGCACTGGGATCAAACTGGGACAGACTGGGATGGACTGGGAGCTACTGGGAGCATTGGGAGGACTGGGATGTACTGGGAGCACTGGGATGGACTGGGAGCACTGGGATGTACTGGGAGCACTGGGATGTACTGGGAGCACTGGGATCGACTGGGAGCACTGGGATCGACTGGGAGCACTGGGATGGACTGGGATCGACTGGGAGCACTGGGATCGACTGGGAGCACTGGGACAAACTGGAATGGACTGGGAGGGACTGGAGGGGACTGGGATCAAACTGGGAGCACTGGGAGCACTGGGATGGACTGGGGGGGACTGAGGGGAGTGGGAATACTGGAGGGACTGGGATCAAACTGGGATGGACTGGGAGGGACTGGGAGCCGTTACTGGGAGCACTGGGATGAATCCCCCCCATTTCCCCCCATTTTTGCCGTTTTCTCCCCATTTTCCCCCATTTTTGGCCATTTTCTCCCCGTTTTTTCCCGAATTTCTCCTTTCTCTCCCCATTCCTGGCTCCCCCGCCGCCTTCCCTCCATTCCCTGCCGCATTCCCAAATTTCCCCCTTTTTCCCCCTTTTTTTTTTGCCATTTTCCCCATTTTCCCCCCATTTTTCCCCATTTTTTCCCCATTTTTCCCCATTTTCTCCCAATTTTTCCCATTTTTGGCCATTTTTTCCCCGTTTTTTCCCGATTTTCTCCTTTTTCTCCCCATTCCTGGCTCCCCCGCCGCATTCCCGCCGTTCCCTGGCTCATTCCCAAATTTCCCCCTTTTTCCCCCCTTTTTTTTTTGCCATTTTTCCCCATTTTTGGCCATTTTTTCCCCGTTTTTTCCCGAATTTCTCCTTTTTCTCCCCATTCCTGGCTCCCCCGCCGCATTCCCGCCGTTCCCTGGCTCGTTCCCAAATTTCCGGCCGCGGCCGCTCCCTCCGGGCGCGGACAGAGCTCCCTCTGTGCTCCCGGAATTTCGGGAACCTCCCCAGGGAATTTGGGCAGCACGGAAAAATTTTGGGAACGGCAACGCTGGAAAAAAAAAAACCAAAATTCCCCAAAATCCGCCCCAAAAAATGCGGGAATTGGGGCTTTTTGGGGGTTATTAAAATTTGGGGGTCTTAAAATCCTGAAACTCCCCCAAAAATCCCCAATTTTCCGCCCCAAAATCCCGGAAAAAAAACCCGAATTCCCCCCAAAATCCCCAAAATTTCTTCCCCAAATTTCCTCCCAAAATCCCGGGAAAAAATCCCGAAATTCCCCCAAAAATCCCCAAAATTTCTTCCCCAAAGCGCCCCAAAATCCCGGGAAAAAATCCACTCCCAAATCCCCGAATTCCCCCCCCAAATCCCGATTTTTGTCCCCAGAATCCCCGAATTCTCCCCAAAATCCCCAAATTCCTCCCCCAAATCCCAAAATCCCGGAAAAAATCCCCAAGATCCGCCCGCCAAAAACTGCGGGAATTTGGGCTATTTTGGGGTTATTAAAATTTGGGGTCTTAAATCCTGAAATTCCCCCAAAAATGCCCAAAATTTCTGCCCCAAATCGCCCCAAAATCCCGGAAAAAATCCCGAAATTCCCCCCAAAAATCCCCAAAATTTCTTCCCCAAATCGCCCCAAAATCCCGGGAAAAAGAAAAAATCCCGAAATTCCCCCCCAAAAATCCCCAAAATTTCCGCCCCAAATCGCCCCAAAATCCCGGAAAAAATCCCGAAATTCCCCCCAAAAATCCCCAAAATTTCCGCCCCAAATCGCCCCAAAATCCTGGAAAAAATCCCGAAATTTTCCCCCCAAAAATCCCCAAAATTTCTTCTCCAAATCGCCCCAAAATCCCGGAAAAAATCCACCCCCAAATCCCCGAATTCCCCCAAAATCCCGGAAAAAAATCCCCAAAATCCGCCCCAAAAACTGCGGGAATTGGGGCTTTTTGGGGGTTGTTAAAATTTGGGGTCTTAAAATCCTGAAATTCCCCCCAAAAATCTCCAATTTTCCGCCCCAAAATCCCGGAAAAAAAACCCGAATTCCCCCAAAAATCCCCAAAATTTCCTCCCCAAATCGCCCCAAAATCCCGGGAAAAAATCCCGAAATTCCCCCCCCAAAAATCCCCAAATTTCCTCCCCAAATCGCCCCAAAATCCCGGAAAAAAATCCACCCCCAAATCCCCGAATTCCCCCCCAAAATCCCGATTTTTCCTCCCAAAAATCTCCAAATTTCCTCCTAAAATCCCGGAAAAAAATCCCCAAAATCCACCCCCAAAACTGCGGGAATTGGGGCTTTTTGGGGGTTATTAAAATTTGGGGGTCTTAAAATCCTGAAATTCCCCCAAAAATGCCCAAAATTTCTGCCCCAAATTCCCCCAAAATCCTGGAAAAATCCCAAAATTGCCCCCCAAAATCCCAAAATTTCTTCTCCAAATCGCCCCAAAATCCCGGGAAAAAATCCCGAAATTCCCCCCCAAAAATCCCAAATTTTTCCCCAAATCGCCCCAAAATCCCGGGAAAAAATCCACCCCCAAATCCCCGATTTCCCCCCAAAATCCCGATTTTTGTCCCCAAAATCCCTGAATTCTCCCCAAAACCCCCAATTTCCTCCCCCAAATCCCAAAATCCTGGAAAAATTCCCCAAAATCCGCCCCCAAAACTGCGGGAATTGGGGCTTTTTGGGGGTTATTAAAATTTGGGGATCTTAAAATCCTGAAATTCCCCAAAAATCCCCAAATTTTTCCCCAAATCGCCCCAAAATCCGGGGGGAAAAACAATCCCAAAAATCCCCAAAGTCCCCCCCAAAAAATCCCAAATTCCCCCCAAAAAATCCCAAATTCCCCCCAAAAAACCCCGAATTCCCCCCAAAAAATCCCAAATTCCCCCCAAAAATCCCAAATTTTTCCCCCAAAATCCCAATTTTTTTCCCAAATTCCCCTCCCCCAAATCCCAAATTTTTTCCCTCAAAATCCCCAAATTTCCTCCGCAGTTCCCCCCAAAATCCCGGGAAAAAAACCCCAAAAATCCTTCCCCAAAATCCCCAAATTCCCCCCAAAAAAATCCACCCCAAAACTTCGGGATTTGGGGATTTTTCAAATCCCAAAAATCCGAATTTTCCCCCCAAAATTTTTCCTTTAAAATCCTCCAAAATCCCCAAATTTTTCCTTTCAATTCCAAAATTCTCCCCAAAAATCCCCAAATTTCTCCCCCCAAACCCCAAATTCCCTCAAAAATCTCCATTTTCCCCCAAAATTTCCCCCAAAATCCCAAATTTTCCCCCAAAAATCCCAAATTTTCCCCCAAAATTCCCCCCAAAATCCCCAATTTTTCACCCCAAAATGACCAGAAAAGCCCCAAAATTTTGATTTTTGAAGCAGCAACTTTTAATCACTGAAAATCCAAAGCTTTTTTTGGGAAGGGAATTTGGGGAATTTTGGGGAATTTTAGGGAATTTTGGGGAATTTTTGGGGGGGAGGGGCTGCAAGAAAACCCAACCCCTCCCCCCCCCTTTTTTGGGGGGGATTTGGGACCTTCCAGAGCCTCCAGAATTGGGGCTGGGAGAGACCAAAGTGCTCGCGGGGGGGGGTGAGGGAAAATTGGGAATTTTGGGGGAATTTTGGGGAATTTTGGGAAATTTTTTAGGAAAATTGGGAATTTTTAAAGGGGATTT
>NW_026776106.1:0-18122 GCF_027477595.1 Haemorhous mexicanus
AAAAATGGGGGGAAAGTGAGGAGAAAATTAGGAAAAAAATTGGGGGAAAATACGGAGAAAATGGGGAGAGAATAGGGAGAAAATAAAGGGAAAGTGGGGAGAATTTTAGAAAAAATTGGGGGAAAAATTGGGAGAAAATTAGGGAGAAAGTGGGGAAAATAGGGAGAAAATTGGGGGAAAGTGGGGAGAAATTAGGAGAAAAATTGGGGGGGAAATGGGGGGAATGTGGAGAGAAATTAGGAAAAAATTGGGAAATGGGAAAGTGGGGAGAAATTAGGAAAAATTGGGGTAAAATAGGGAAAAATGGGGGAAAATAGGGAAAAATGGGGGAAAATAGGGAAAAATGGGGGAAAGTGGGGAGAAATTAGGAAAATTTTGGGGGGAAAATGGGGAGAAATTGGGGAAAGTGGGGATAAACGTGGAGAAATTGGGGAGAAAAATAGGGAGGAAGTGGGGAGAAATTAGGAAAAAATTGGGGGAAAATGGGGAAAAATAGGGGGAAATACGGGGGGAATACGGGGGGAATGTGGAGAGAAATTAGGAAAAAATTGGGGGGAAAGTGGGGAGAAATTAGGAGAAAAATTTGGGGAAAATGCTGGAAGTGGGGAGAAATTAGGAAAAAATTGGGGGAAAAATAGGGAAAAAATTGGGGAAAGTGGGGAGAAATTAGGAAAAAATTTGGGGGTAAATTTGGGGGAAAGTGGGGAGAAATTAGGAAAAATTGGGAATGGGGGGAAATTGGGGAGAAATTAGGAAAAAATTTGGGGGAAAAATTGGGGGAAAGTGGGGAGAAATTAGGAAAAAATTGGGGGGAAAGTGGGGAGAAATTAGGAAAAAATTGGGGGGTAAATTGGGGAAAAATTGGGGGAAAGTGGGGAGAAATTAGGAAAAAATTGGGGGGTAAATTGGGGAAAAATTGGGGGAAAGTGGGGAGAAATTAGGAAAAAATCGGGAAGAATGTGGAGAGAAATTAGGAAAAAATTGGGGGGAAATAAGGAAAAAATGGGGGGAAAGTGGGGAGAAATTAGGAAAAAATTTGGGGGAATGGGGAGAAAATGGGGAAAAATTGAGGAAGAAATGGAGGAAAATGGGGGAGAAAATTGGGGAAGAATAAGAGAAAATTGGGGAGAAAGTGGGGAAAAAATGGGGGAGAAAATTGGGGGAAATTGAGGAAGAAATGGGGGAAAATGGGGGAGAAAATTGGGGAGAAATAAGAGAAAATTGGGGAGAAAGTGGGGAAAAAATGGGGGAGAAAATGGGGGAAATTGAGGAAAAAATGGGGGAAAAAATGGGGAAGAATAAGAGAAAATGGGGAGAAAATGGGAGAAATTGAGGAAAAAATGGGGAGAAAATGGGGAAAATTGAGGAAAAAATGGGGAGAAAAGGGGGGAAATTGAGGAAGAAATGGAGGAAAATGGGGGAAGAAAAAGAGAAGATTGGGGAGAAAATGGGGCAAAACTATTGGGAAAATTATAGAAAAAAATTTAGGAAAATGGGGGAGAAATTAATGAAAAAATGGGGGGAAAATGAGGAAAAATTGGGGGAAAATTCCAGGGAAAATTGGTAGGAAAATGGGGGAGAAATGGGTAAAATTGGGGAGAAAATGGGGAAAAAATAAAAGAAATGGAGGGAAAAATGGGGGAAAAGTTGTAGGAAAAATTGGGGAAAGATGAGGAAAAAATTGTGGGGAAATTAGGGGGAAAATGGAAAAAAAATTGGGGAAAAAAGAGGAAAAAATGGGAAAATTGGAGAGAAAATGGGGGAAAATGGTAGAAAAATGAGGGAAATGGGGAAAGGGGAGGTTTAGGGGTGGAAAAATGGGATTTTAGGAGAAAAAAAGGGGAAAAAATGAGATTTTGGGAAGGGAAAATGGGGAAAAAAATGAGGGTTTGGTAGGAAAAAGGTGAAAAATGGAAATTAAAGGTGATTGGGGGTAAAAAAATGGGATTTTTGTGGAGTTTGGAAGTGGAAAAATGGAAATTTTGGGATTGAAAAAGTGGAAAATGTTGTCAAGGTCACCTGCAGCCTCTGGTCCCGGCAGGGGGAAAATATTGAGGGGAAAAAGGTGGAAATTGGGGAAAAATATTGAAAAAAAAATGGAATTTTAGGGGGAAAATGTTTAAAAATGGTGGAAAATGTGTTGGAGGGAAAATGTGAATTTTGGGGGGAATGTTGAGGGGGAAAAAGTGGAATGAAAAGGGGAAAAATGGAAATAAAAAAGGGAATTTTAGGGGTAAAAATGAGGGAAAAAATGAAATTGTGGAGAAAATTTTAAAGGGAAAAAGGTGAATAAAAAAAGGTGGAATTTAGGGGGAAAAATGGAAAATATTGAAGGGAAAATGGAGTTGGAAGGGAAAATATTGAGGGGAAAAAAGGTGAAAAATGGAAAAATAAAAAACCTGGTGCGTTTTGAGGTCACTGCAGAGAAAAAAAAAGGTGAAAAAAAGGTGAAAAATGGTGCAAAAAAAGTGGATTTAGAGGGAAAAATCCACTGGATGTGAAAGGTTTGGGGTCCCTGGAGAGGAAATTTTGGTGTCCCGGTGCTTGGAAATGGTGAAAAAAGGTGAAAAAAGCCAAAAATGGGTTAAAAACAGAAAAAAAAGGTTGAAAATAGCACCTAAAAAAGGAGAAAAATGGAAAAAAAGAGAGAGATGGAAAAAAAAAAAATGGGGAGAAGTTGTTGGAAGTGGTGAAAAATTAAAAATAAAGGGTGAAGGAAAATGGTAAAAATGGAAAAAAAGGAAAAAAATTGGTTAAAAGTAGTAAAAAATGTCCAGGAATGGTGAGAAAAAAATACAGAGAAATGGTTAAAATATGGAAATGGTGAAAAAATGGCAAAATAGGAGGAAAAAATGGTAAAAATAGGAGGAAAAAATGAAAATAAATGGCAGGAAATGGGAAAAAAAGAGGAAAATTTAAAAAAAAGGAAAAGAATTGGGGGAAAAAGGGAAATAAATGGAAAAAAAATGGGAATTTGGGTTAAAATGTTGCAAAAAAAAGGAAGAGTTCAAGGTGGAAGAAAAGGGAGGAAATGGTTGAAAAATGGAAAAAAAAATGGAAAAATGGGCAAAGTTTAAAGGGGAAAAAATGCAAAAAAAATGGTGGAAAAATCAAAAATTGGGGGAAAAATGAAGGAAAGAATGAGGGAAATGCAAAAGGGTGAAAATGGATTAAAAAAAAAGAGAAATGGTTAAAAATGCAAAAAAAAAAGGGTGAAAAATGAGGGGAAAAAAGCAAAAATGGGTGAAAAGTGGTTTGGAAATGGAAAGAAAAGGGAAAAATTGGTTAAAGTGTAAAAAAAAAGGTGCAAAGTGGTTAAAAAATGTAAAAAAATTGGTGAAAAACGCGAGAAATGTTGGTGAAAAAATGTAAAAATAAGGTTAAAAAGCGACTTAAAAATTGGGTTTAAAAGTACCAAAAAAAGGGTTGAAAAACGGTGAAAAAATGCAAAAAACAAAAAGGCAAAAAATGCCCAAAAAAAAGAGGAAAAATGGTTGAAAAAAGCGCAAAAAAAAGAGAAAAATTTGGTTTGAAAAGCGGAAAAAAAAGGCAAAAAAAAAAAAAGGGAGTTTGTGGCGGTTTTGGCGGCGGTTTTTGGGTGGAAAAAGGAATTTTTTGGGCTTTTGCAGGTGAGTATTTGGGGGGGTTTCGGGGGGGTTTTGTTGTTCCAAACGTGTTTTACCAACTCTGCCTTTTGTGTGCTGCAGGTGTGAAAAAAAAAGCAGCGAAAACTCAAAATCCGCCGCTGTTTTGGGTTCAAAAAAGGCAGAAAAGGGCAAAAAAAAAAAGAGAAAAAAATTCAATTTTGGAAATGCTGGCGAAAGGCTCAGGAGGGGAGATCCAGGAGGGGGGGGAAATGGGAAAAAAATCCGATTTTTTGGGGATTTTTTTTTAATTTTTTTCCCCCCAATTTTGGGCTCGATCTCGACCCTGCTGCGTCCAGGAGGAAAAAAAACGGCGGCGGCGAGGAAAAAATTCCAAAAAAACAGCAAAAAAATCTACTCAAAATGGCTTTAAAATAGCAGAAAAAAAGGGAAAAAAACCCCTCAGGAATGGCTGAAAAAAGCAAAAAAAAATTTTGAGGATTACCCCAAAAAAATGCCCCAAAATTGGTGAAAATAAACCCAAAAATTGCTCAGTAAAACAAAAAAAAAAACCTCAAAGTTTGCTGAAAAAAAGGAAAAAAAATTAAAAGGTAAAGTTTAAAAATTGGATTAAAAAGAAGAAAAATAAAAGTGGCCAAAAATTTGCACAAAATGCAAAAATTGTTTAAAAAAAGGCAAAAAATAAATCAAAAAGCACAAAAATCGCCCCAAAATTCCTAAAAAATGCCCCAAAACTGCTCGGAAATAAAAGAAAAAAAAAAGACTAAAAATTGACCAAAACTGCCCCGAAAAAAGCCCAAAAAATGCCCCAAAAAATACCTAAAAAATCAGAAAAAAAGCCCCAAAAATGCCCAAAAAATGCACAAAAAAATCAGAAAAAAAGCCCCAAAAATGCACAAAAATTACCCAAAAAATCAGAAAAAAAGCCCCAAAAATGCCCAAAAAATACCTAAAAAATCAGAAAAAAAGCCCCAAAAATGCCTGAAAAAAGCAAAAAAAGAAAGCCTCAAATTGCCCAAAAATGAGGAAAAATAAAGGCCTAAAAATGCAAAAAAATTGCCAAAAGAACCCCCCAGAATGGCCAAAAAATACCCCCAAAAAATTGAAAAAAAAACCCAAAAATTGCCCCAAAAAAGGCTCAAAAGTTGCACAAAAAATGCCCAAAAAATATCCAGAAAAGCCCAAGAAATACCCCCAAAAATATCCAAAATTTGCCCCAAAAATAACAAAAAATCCCAAAATTGCCCCAAAAAATCTCAAAAAAAAAATTCCAAAAATTGTCCTGAAAATACAAAAAAAATCTCAAAAAAAAATCCAAAAAATGTCCAAAAAATACCCAAAAAATCTCAAAAAAACCCCAAAAACTGTCCAGAAAATACCAAAAAAATCTCTAAAAAATCCTCAAAAAAACCCCCCAAAATCTCAAAAAAATTCCAAAAATTGTCCTGAAAATACCCCAAAAAATCTCAAAAAAAATCCCCAAAAAAACCCCCAAAAATCTCAAAAACCCCCAGAAATTACCCAAAAAAATGTCAAAAAAAGGCCCAAAAATGCCGGAAAAAAGCCCCAAAATTGCCATAAAAGTGCTCAAAAAATCTCAAAAATGACCCCACAAATTGCCCAAAAAAAAGTTTAAAAATACCAGAAAAAAGTCCTAAAAAAGACCCAAAAATCTCAAGAAAAGCTCAAAAAAATCTCCAAAAATGGCCAAAATTTGCCAAAAAATCACAAAAAAATCCAAAAATTGCCCCAAAAAATCTCAAAAAAAAATTCCAAAAATTGTCAAAAAATACCCCAAAAATCTCTGAAAAATCCCCCCAAAAAATCCCCAAAAAGCTCAAAAAATACTCCAAAAAAGGCCAAAAAATGCCATAAAAGTGCTCAAAAAATTCCCCAAAAAAACCCAAAAATTACCCCACAAATTGCCCAGAAAAAGTGCAAAAATGCCAGAAAAAAGTCCAAAAAAAGCCCAAAAAATATTCCAAAAAATACCCAAAAAATCTCAAGAAAAGCCAAGAAATACCCCAAAAAATCTCCAAAAATGCCCAAAATTTGCACAAAAAAATAACAAAAAAATCTAAAAATTGGCCCAAAAAATCTAAAAAAAATTTCCAAAATTGTCCAAAAAATACCAAAAAAATCTCAAAAACCCCCCAAAAATTGTCCCAAAAATACTTTAAAAAAATCACAAAAAAATCCAAAAATGTCAAAAAAATACCTCAAAAAAATCCCACAAAACCCCCCCCAAAAATCTCGAAAAAAACCCCCAAAAAATACCAAAAAAATTTTTAAAAATGCCCAAAAATTTTCCAAAAAATGCCAGAGAAAAGCTCCAAAAAAAACCTAAATATACCCAAAAAAATCTCAAAAATGCCCAAAAATTGCCCCAAAACTGCCTGAAAAAAAGCCCAAAAAAAGCCCAAAAAATACCCAAAAAAATCTCAACAAAGGCTCAATAATTGCCCCAAAACTGCCTGAAAAAAGCTCAAAAAAAGCCCCAAAAATACCAAAAAAAATCTCAAAAAATGCCCAAAAATTGCCCCAAAAATGCCTGAAAAAAGCTCAAAAAAGCCCAAAAAATACCCCCAAAAATCTCAAAAAAGGTCCATAAATTGCACCAAAAATGCCAGAAAAAAGCCCAAAAAATGACAAAAAAATCTCAAAAAAAGCCCAAAAAATGCCCCAAAAAAATCTCAAAAAATGGCCAAAAATGCGAGAAAAAAGCCCAAAAAGTACCCAAAAAATCTCAAAAAAAGCCCAAAAATTGCCCCAAAAATGTGAGAAAAAAGCCCCAAAAATACCCCAAAAAATCTCAAAAAAGGCCCAAAAATGCCCCAAAAAATTTCATATAAGGCCCAAAAATGCCCAAAAAAATCTCAAAAAAGGCCCAAAAATTGCCCCAAAACTGCCTGAAAAAAGCCCCAAAAATACCCAAAAAAATCTCAAAAAAGCCCCAAAAATACCCAAAAAAATCTCAAAAAAGGCCCAAAAATTGCCCCAAAAATGCCAGAAAAAAGCCCAAAAAAATAACAAAAAAATCTCAAAAAAAGCCCAAAAAATGCCCAAAAAAAATCTCAAAAAAGGTCCAAAAAAGGTCTAAAAATGCAAGAAAAAAGCCCAAAAAATACCCAAAAAACTCTCAAAAAAAGCTCAAAAAATGCCCAAAAAAATCTCAAAAAAGGCCCAAAAATTGCCCCAAAACTGCCTGAAAAAAGCCCCAAAAATACCCATAAAAAATCTCAAAAAAGGCCCAAAAATACCCAAAAAAATCTCAAAAAAGGCCCAAAAATTGCCCCAAAAATGCCAGAAAAAAGCCCAAAAAATAACAAAAAAATCTCAAAAAAGCCCAAAAAAACCCCAAAAAAATCTCAAAAGAGGCCCAAAAATGCCAGAAAAAAGCCCAAAAAAACCCCAAAAAAATCTCAAAAAAGGCCCAAAAATGCCAGAAAAAAGCCCAAAAAATAACAAAAAAATCTCAAAAAATGCCCAAAAAATCTGAAAAAAGGCCCAAAAATTGCCCCAAAAATGCCAGAAAAAAGCCCAAAAAATAACAAAAAAATCTCAAAAAAAGCCCAAAAAATGGCCAAAAAAAATCTTAAAAAAGGTCCAAAAATGCCAGAAAAAAGCCCAAAAAAACCCCAAAAAATACCCAAAAAATGTCAAAAAAAGGCCCAATAATTGCCCCGAAACTGCCTGAAAAAAGCTCGAAAAAAGCCCAAAAAATGCCCAAAAAATCTGAAAAAAGGCCCAAAGATTGCCCCAAAAATGCCAGAAAAAAGCCCAAAAAATACCCAAAAAAATCTCTAAAAAGGCCCCAAAATTGCCCAAAAAAACCCCAAAAAAACCTCAAAAAAGGCCCAAAAAAATCTCAAAAAAAGCCGAAAAAATACCCAAAAAATCTCCAAAAAAAGCCCCCAAAAAAGCGGCCCAAAAAAGCCCAAAATGGTGATTTTTTTTTTTCTCCCGATGTTGTTGAGTTTTCCTCATTCCCAGATTTCAGGCAGGGCTTCCAAAATTCCTGAATTTCTTCTAATTTATCTCCTCAGCGGTGGTGAGCGTGGTGGCTTCAATAAATTCGGTGGTAAGTCCCAAAATTCGAGGTTTACACCCCAAAAAAAATTTTAAAAAGGCAGAAAAAATTCAAATTTTGGTGGATTTTTCCCCCATTTTTCTTGGGTGGGGGAAAATCCCCCCCGGAACTGGAATTGAGGTGGTGAAAAAAAAATTTAAAAAATAAAAAAAAAGAGATTTTTGGGGGAAAAATGAGGTGAAAAAAGTGAATTTTGGGGTTGGGAGGGGTTGGGGTGAAAAAAGTGAATTTTGGTTGCAAGGTTGCATGTGTGGAAAAAACGGAATTTTGGTGGTTTTGGGGGAAATCCCCAATTTCAGGAGGTTTTGGTGGAAGCGCCGGTGACCTGGAGGTTTTTAATTTTATTTTTTGGTGGAAAAAAAGGTGGAAAAAAAATGGAAATTGCCCCAAAATTGGGGTGAGGTCGGAGCTGCAGTGGACCCAAAACCCGAGGGAAAAATGGATTTTTTGGTGGTGAAAGAGTGGAAAAAATGGGGAAAAATGAGTGGAAAATGGGGAAAAAAAAGGAAAAAATTAAAGGGAAAATGGAGAAAAAATGGGGAGAAAATAAAGATGAAAAATGGAGAAAAATGAAGGGAAAAAATGGAGAAAAAAAAGGAAAAATGAAGGGAAAAATGATGGAAAAATGGGGAAAAAAAAGGAAAAATGAAGGGGAAAATGAGTGGAAAATGGGGGAAAAAAGGGAAAAATTAAAGGGAAAATGGAAAAAAAATGAAGAAGAAATAATGGGAAATAAAGATGAAAATGAGGGAAAAATTAAGGGAAAAATAAAGATGAAAAAGGGAAAATTAAGGGAAAAATGATGGAAAAATTAAGGAAAAAATGAGTGGAAAATGAAGAAGAAATGGGAAAAAATAAAGATGAAAAAGAGGAAAAATTAAGGGAAAAACAATGGAAAAATGGGGGGAAAAAAGGAAAAATTAAAAGGGGAAAATGAGTTGAAAATGGAGAAGAAATGGGGGAAATAAAGATGAAAAAGAGGAAAAATTATGGGAAAAATAAAGATGAAAAGAGGAAAAATTAAGGGAAAAATGATGGCAAAATGGGGAAGAAAGGGAAAAATTGAAAAAATTGAGGGGAAAATGGAGAGAAAATGAAGAAGAAATAATAGGAAATAAGGATGAAAATGAGGGAAAAATTAAGGGGGAAATGGGGAAAAATAAGGGAAAAATTAAAGAAAAAATGAGTGGAAAATGAAGAAGAAATCAATGGAAATAAAGATGAAAAAGAGGAAAAATTAAAGGTAAAAATGGGGAAAAATGAGGGAAAAAAAGGAAAAATTAAGGGAAAAAATGAGTGGAAAATGAAGAAGAAATCAATGGAAATAAAGAGGAAAAAGAGGAAAAATTAAGGGAAAAATGATGGAAAAAGAAAAAATTAAGGGGAAAATTAAGGGAAAAATTAGTGGAAAATGAAGAAGAAATGGGAAAAAATAAAGATGAAAAAGAGGAAAATTAAGGGAAAAAATGGAGAAAAATGAAGGGGAAAATGGAAAAATAAGGGAAAATGAGAAAAATTGGGGAGAAAATGAAGGAAAAATTAAAAGGAAAATGGAGGGAAAATAAGGAAAAAGTTTAAAAAAAAATAAAGGAAAATGATGGAAAAATGATCAAAAGGTGGAGAAAAAAATGAGGGAGAAATGGAGAAAAAATAAAAGGGAAAATGGGGAAAATACGAGAAAAAAAACTGAAATGGAAACAAAAAATGGGGAAAAAAAAGGAAGAAAAAGGAAAAAATTGGAGCCGTTTTGGGGAGAAAGTTCCAGAAATGGAATTCCAGGCGCTCCCGAGGCGGGAGAAGGTGAAAAAACGGCCAAAAAAGGAGAAATTTGGGCCCAAATTTGGCGATTTTGGCCCCAAAATGGGGCCCGGGAGGGTTAGAAAGGGGCGGGGCCAAAGAAAGGGGCGGGGTTTTTGCTGGCCACGCCCAAGTCCCGCCCCTCTCATTTGCATAATTTGTTTTTTTTTTCTTTCATGTTCGGCGGCAAAAGGACCCCGGGACCAAGGGCCCAGACATGACCCAGGTAATTAATTAATAGTGGTTAATTAGTGGGGATAATTGCTAATTAATGTGCTAATTAATATGCTAATTAATGGGATTTATTGGCGTTAATTAATGGAGGGTAATTAGTGCTAATAAAGATTGAGATGGGGTTGGATTAATTGGTTTAATTAGCAGTGATTAACGGAGTTATAGAAGTAATTAATGGGGCAATTAGGGTAATTAGGGCATTAATTGGTGGCTAATTAGTGCTAATAATCAGAGATTGAATTGGGGGAATAAAGCAAAGAGTTTAATTAGTGGGGTTGGGTTAATTGGTTTAATTAACGGTGTTGTAGAAATAATTAATGGGGTAATTAGGATAATTAGGGCATTAATTGGGGGCTAATTAGTGCTAATAATCAGAGATTGAATTGGGAATGAAGCAAAAAGTTTAATTAGTGGGGTTGGGTTAATTGATTTAATTACGGGGTAATAGAAATAATTAATGGGGTAATTAGGGTAATTAGGGCATTAATTGGGGGCTAATTAGCGCTAATAATCAGAGATTGGATTGGGAATGAAGCAAAGATTTTAATTAGTGTATTTGGATTAATTGATTTAATTAGCGGTGATTAACGGGGTTATAGAAATAATTAATGGGGTAATTAGGGTAATTAGGGCATTAATTGGGGGCTAATTAGTGCTAATAATCAGAGATTGGATTGGGAATGAAGCAAAAAGTTTAATTAGTGGGGTTGGATTAATTGATTTAATTAGCCGGGTAATAGAAATAATTAATGGGGTAATTAGGGTAATTAGTGGGGATCACGTGCGGGGTAAGGGGTGGTGGTGTGGTTAATTAGGGCGTTAATTGGGGGCTAATTAGTGCTAATGACCAGAGATTGGATTGGGGGGAATAAAGCAAAGAGTTTAATTAGTGGGGTTGGATTAATTGAGTTAATTAGCGGTGATTAACGGAGTTATAGAAGTAATTAATGCGGTAATTACGGTAATTAGGGCATTAATTGGTGGCTAATTAGTGCTAATAATCAGAGATTGGATTGGGGGAATGAAGCAAAGAGTTTAATTAGTGTGGTTGGATTAATTGATTTAATTAGGGGTGATTAACGGGTTATAGAAATAATTAATGGGGTAATTAGGGAAATTAGGGCATTAATTGGGGGCTAATTAGTGCTAATGATCAGAGATTGGATTGGAAATGAAGCAAAGAGTTTAATTAGTGGGGTTGGGTTAATTGATTTAATTAGCAGTGATTAACGGAGTTATAGAAGTAATTAATGGGGTAATTAGGGTAATTAGGGCATTAATTGGGGGCTAATTAGTGGTAATGATCAGAGATCGGATTGGGAATGAAGCAAAGAGTTTAATTAGTGTGGTTGGGTTAATTGGTTTAATTAACGGGGTTGTAGAAATAATTAATGGGGTAATTAGGGTAATTAGGGCATTAATTGGGGGCTAATTAGCGCTAATAATCAGAGATTGGATTGGGAATGAAGCAAAGAGTTTAGTGTGGTTGGATTAATTGATTTAATTAACGGGGTTATAGAAATAATGGGGTAATTAGGTAATTAGGGAGTTAATTGGGGGCTAATTAGTGCTAATGATCAGAGATTGGATTGGAAATTAAGCAAAGAGTTTAATTAGTGGGGTTGGATTAATTGATTTAATTATGGGGTAAAAGAAATAATTAATGGGTAATTAGGGTAATTAGGGCATTAATTGGGGCCTAATTAGCGCTAATAATCAGAGATTGGATTGGGAATGAAGCAATGAGTTTAATTAGTGTGGTTGGGTTAATTGATTTAATTAGCGGGGTAATAGAAATAATTAATGGGGTAATTAGTGGGGATCACGTGCGGGGTAATGGGTGGTGGTGTGGTTAATTAGGGCGTTAATTGGGGGCTAATTAGTGCTAATAATCAGAGATTGGATTGGGAATGAAGCAAAGATTTTAATTAGTGTGTTTGGATTAATTGATTTAATTAGCGGTGATTAACGGGGTTATAGAAATAATTAATGGGGTAATTAGGGCATTAATTGGGGCTAATTAGCACTAATAATCAGAGATTGGATTGGGAATGAAGCAAAGAGTTTAATTAGTGATAATTAACAGGTTTAATTCAAGATAAGGTCGGGATCATTAATGGGGTAATTAGCAGGAATAATTAGTGATGTTGGAGTTAATTAATGGGGTGATTATTGGGTAATTAGTGGGAATTAACAGGCTTAGTTAAAGATAAGGTTCGGATCATTAATGAGGTAATTAGCAGGAATAATTAGTGATGTTGGAGTTAATTAATGGGGTGATTATTGTGTTAATTAGTGGTAACGAAGAGGAATTAAGGGAAGGAGCTGGAGTTAATTAATGAAAAGGATTAATTAATAATTAACAAGGTTAGTACTAAGGGCCTTTTAAACCTCAGGAAAGAGGTGAGGAGGGTTAATTAGCAGGCATTAATTAGGTCTGATTCATTAACTAATTAGTAATTAATGTAATTAATGATCAAGTGAGCCCAAACCTGATCTGATGTGGGGGAGGGGCTTGGGGGCCATTTTGGGTCCTGGCGTGGGGTTAATGAGGGTTAATTAGCGCTAATTACCGCTAATTACCAGTAATTAATGCTAATTAGCGCTAGTTAGTTAATAATTAATTGCAGGGAGCAGGACACCAACCCAATCCTGATGTGGGGGAGGGGCTTGGGGGCCATTTTGGGTCTTGGCGTGGGGTTAATGAGGGTTAATTAGCGCTAATTACCAGTAATTAGCGCTAATTAATTAGTAATAATTGCAGGGAGCAGGACACCAAGCCAATCCTGATGTGGGGGAGGGGCTTAAGGGCCATTTTAGGGCCCTGGGGTGGGGTTAACGAGGGTTAATTAGCGCTAATTACAAGTGATTAATGCTAATTGATGCTAATTAGCGCTAATTAGTGATTAATTAATTGCAGGGGAGCAGGACAACTCGGACAACAGCACGATCTGATGTGGGGGAGGGGCTTGGGGGCCATTTTGGGGCCCTGGGGTGGGGTTAACGAGGGTTAATTAGCGCTAATTACCAGTGATTAATGCTAATGAATGCTAATTAATGCTAATTAATGATAATTAATTGCAGGGGAGCAGGACAACTCGGACAACAACACGATCTTCGTGCAGGGGCTGGGCGAGAACGTCACCATCGAGTCGGTGGCCGACTACTTCAAACAGATCGGGATCATCAAGGTGAGCGCGGGGACACCTGGGGACACCTGGGACACCTGGGGGGACAGCTGGGACACACCTGGGGACACCTGGGGGGACACCTGGGGGGACACACCTGGGACAGGTGGGGGGGACACCTGGGGACACACCTGGGACAGCTGGGGGGACAGCTGGGGACACTCCTGGGACACCTGGGGGGACAGGTGGGCCACACCTGGGAACACTCCTGGGACACCTGGGGACACACCTGGGACACCTGGGGGGACACCTGGGGACACCTGGGACAGGTGGGGACACACCTGGGACACCTGGGGGGACAGCTGGGGACACCTGGGACAGGTGGGGACAGGTGGGCCACACCTGGGAACACTCCTGGGACACCTGGGGACACACCTGGGACACCTGGGGGGACACCTGGGGGGACAGGTGGGGACACCTGGGACAGGTGGGGACACACCTGGGGGGACAGGAGGGGACACTGCTGGGACACACCTGGGGGGACAGGAGGGGACACCTGGGGACACACCTGGGACACAGCTGGGACAGGTGGGGACACAGCTGGGGACAGGTGGGATACCTGGGACACACCTGGGAACACACCTGGGGACACAGCTGGGGACAGCTCAGACAGGTGGGGATACACCTGGGACACACCTGGGACACACCTGGGACAGCTGGGGACACACCTGGGGGGACAGGTGGGGACACACCTGGGGGGACAGCTGTGACACAGCTGGGACACCTGGGACACACCTGGGACACACCTGGGACAGGTGGGGACACAGCTGGTACAGATGGGACACAACCTGGGACGCAACTGGGACAGGTGGTTACACCTGGGGGCAGGTGGGGACACCTGGGACACACCTGGGGACACCTGGGACAGACCTGGGACAGGTGGGGACACACCTGGGAACACCTCGGAACACAGGTGGGACACCCTGGGTCACTAGGGGTCACCCAGGGGTCACTCAGGGGTCACTCAGGGGTCACTCAGGGGTCACTCAGGGTCACTCGGGGTCACTCAGGGTCACCCAGGGTCACTCAGAGGTCGCTCAGTGTCACCCAGGGTCACTCAGGGGTCACCCAGGGTCACTGTGGTCCCTCTGTCCCAGACCAACAAGAAGACCGGCCAGCCCATGATCAATCTCTACACCGACCGTGAGACCGGCAAGCTCAAGGGCGAGGCCACCGTGTCCTTCGACGACCCGCCCTCGGCCAAGGCCGCCATCGACTGGTTCGACGGTCAGAATTCCTCAAATTCCCAATATTCCCAAAATTCCTGACCCTGAAATTCCCAAATTTCCCAAATTTCCCATCCCGAATTCCCCCCTGTCCTTCGATGACCGCCCTCGGCCAAGGCCACCATCAGCTGCTCTGACAATCAAAATTCCTGAAATTCCTGAAATTCCTGATCCCAAAATTCCTCAAATTCCCAAATTCCCCAAATTCCTGATCCCAGAATTCCCGAAATTCCCCAAATCCTGACCCTGAAATTCCCCAAAATTCCCAAAATCCTGACCCTGAAATTCCCAAAATTCCCAAAATTCCCAAAATCCTGACCCTGAAATTCCAAAATTCCCAAAATCCTGACCCTGAAATTCCCAAATTCTCGAAATTCCCAAAATTCTGACCCTGAATTTCCAAAATTCCCAAAATCCTGACCCTGAAATTCCCAAAATTCCCAAAATCCTGACCCTGAAATTCCCAAAATTCCCAAAATTCCCAAAATCCTGATCCTGAAATTCCCCAAATTCCCAAATTTCCCATCCCAATTTCCCCTGTGTCCTTCGACATTTACCCATTAATTTCCCCAATAATTAACCCCCATTTTCCCATTAGTTTACCCCAATTTCCCCTTTAATTAACCCCCATTTCCCCATTAATTAACCCCCATTTCCCCATTAATTAACCCTTATTTCCCCATTAATAATTCCTATTTTCCCCATTAATTAACCCCCATTTTCCCCATTAATTAACCCCCATTTCCCCATTAATTAACCCCCATTTCCCCAATAATTAACCCCCATTTCCCCAATTATTAATTCCCATTTCCCTATTAATTAACCCCATTTTCCCCAATAATTAACCCCCATTTCCCCCATTAATTAACCCCTATTTCCCCCATTAATTACCCCCATTTCCCATTAATAATTCCCATTTTTCCCCATCCCAGGGAAGGAATTCTCCGGGAACCCCATCAAGGTTTCCTTCGCCACTCGCCGCGCCGACTTCACCCGCGGCGGGGGCGGCCGCGGCCGGGGCCGGGGAGGTGAGTCCCAAAACCCCCCAATTTCACCCCAAAATCCCCTTCTCCACACCAAAACCCCCCAATTTCACCCCAAAATCCCCTTCTCCACCCCAAAATCCCCTTTTTTACACCAAAAATCTCCTTTTTCACTCCAAAATCCCCCAATTTCAACCCCAAAATCCTCTTTTCCACCCCAAAATCCCCTTTTTCCACCCCAAAATCCCCTTCTCCACCCCAAAATCCCCCAATTTCACCCCAAAATCCCCTTCTCCACCCCAAAATCCCCCAATTTCACCCCAAAATCGCCTTTTCCACCCCAAAATCCCCCTTTTCATCCCAAAATCCCCTTTTTATACCCCAAAATCCCCTTTTCCACCAAAAAATCCCCTTTTTTTACCCCAAAATCCCCCAATCTCACCCCAAAATCCTCTTTTCCACCCCAAAATCCCCTGATTTCACACCAAAATCCCCCAATTTCACCCCAAAATCCCCTTCTCCACCCCAAAATCCCCTTCTCCACCCCAAATCCCCCAATTTCACCCCAAAATCCCTTTCTCCACCCCAAAATCCCCCTTTTTTACCCCAAGATCCCCCAATTTCACCCCAAAATCCCCTTCTCCACCCCAAAATCTCCTTTTTCACCCCAAAATCACCTAATTTCGCCCCAAAATTCCTCTTTTTTGCACCTAAATCCCCTTTTTTTACCCAAAAATCTACTTTTCCACCCCAAAATCCCCCTTTTATACCCCAAAATCCCCCAATTTCACCCCCAAATCCCCTTTTCCACCCCAAAATCCTATTTTCTACCCCAAAATCCACCTTCTTTACACCAAAAATCCCCATTTTTTACCCAAAATCCCCTAATTTCACCACAAAATCCCCTTCTCCACCCCAAAATCCCCCAATTTCACCCCAAAATCCCCTTTTCAACCCGGAAATCCCCTTTTCCACCCCAAAATCCCCTTTTTTTACCCCAAAAATCCTCTTTTCCACCCCAAAATCCCCTTCTCCACACCAAAATCCCCTTTTTCCACCCCAAAATCCCCTTCTCTACCCCAGAATCTCCCAATTTCACCCCAAAATCCCCTTCTCCACCCCAAAATCCCCTTTTTTTATCCCAAATTCCCATTTTCTATCCCAAAATCCACCTTTTTTACCCCAAAATCCCCTAATTTCACCCCCAAATCCCCTTTTTCACACCAAAATCCCCCAATTTCACCCCAAAATCCCCTTTTCCACCCCAAAATCCCCTTCTTTTACCCCAAAACCCCCAATTTCACCCCAAAATCCCATTTTCTACCCCAAAATCCGCTTTTCCACCCCAAAATCCCGTTTTTCCACCCCAAAATATCCCTTTTTCATGTAAAATCCCCTTTTTTTACCCCAAAATCCCCTTTTCCACCTCAAAATCCCCTTTTCCACCCCAAAGTCCCCCAATTTCACCCAAAATCCCTTTTTCCACCCCAAAATCCACCTTTTTTACCCTAAAATCCCCTTTTTTTACCCCAAAATTCCCTTTTCCACCTCAAAATCCTCTTTCTTACCCCAAAATCCCCTTTTTATACCCCAAAATCCCCCTTTTCCACCCAAAAATCCCCAATTTCACCCTAAAATCCCCTTTTTCCACCCCAAAATCCCATTTTTACCCAAAATCCCCGTTTTTTGCCCCATTCTATTCCCATTTTAACCAAAATCTCCGTTTTTTGCCCCGTTTCAGGCCCATGGGCCGGGGCAGGTTCTTCCATCCCCATTTTAACCAAAATCTCTGTTTTTTGCCCCGTTTCAGGTCCCATGGGCCGGGGCGGGTTCTTCCATTCCCGTTTTTACCAAAATCTCCGTTTTTTGCCCCATTCCATCCCCATTTTACCAAAATCTCCGTTTTTTGCCCCATTTCAGGCCCCATGGGCCGCGGCGGGTTCTGCCATCCCCATTTTAACCAAAATCCCCGTTTTTTGCCCCATTCCATCCCCATTTTTACCAAAATCCCCGTTTTTTGCCCCATTTCAGGCCCATTGGGCCGCGGCGGGTTCTGCCATTCCCATTTTAACCAAAATCCCCGTTTTTTGCCCCGTTTCAGGCCCCATGGGCCGGGGCAGGTTCTGCCATCCCCATTTTTACCAAAATCTCCGTTTTTTGCCCCGTTTCAGGCCCCATGGGCCGGGGCGGGTTCGGCTCCGGCGGCTCCGGCGGCCGCGGCGGCTTCACCGGGGGGGGAGGGGCCCAGCAGAGAGCGGGCGACTGGAAATGCCCCAACCCGTGAGTGCCTTGTACTGGGTTATACTGGTTTGTACTGGGAGGGACTGGGGGAGACTGGGAGGGACTGGAAATGCCCCAACCCGTGAGTGCCTTACTGGGTTATACTGGTTTGTACTGGGAGGGACTGGGAGGGGCTGGGTTATACTGGGAGGGACTGGAAATGCCCCAACCCGTGAGTGCCTTACTGGGTTATACTGGGAGGGACTGGGAGGGACTGGGGGAGACTGGGAGGGACTGGGAGGGACTGGGTTATACTGGGTTATACTGGTTTATACTGGGAGGGACTGGGGGGGACTGGGAGGGGCTGGGTTATACTGGGTTATACTGGGTTATACTGGTTTATACTGGGAGGGACTTGGGGGGACTGGGTTATACTGGTTGGGACTACGTTATACTGGGTTATACTGGGAGGGATTGGGTTATACTGGGTTATACTGGTCTGTACTGGGTTATACTGGTGGGGACTGGGTTATACTGGTGGGGACTGGGTTATACTGGTTTATACTGGGAAGGACTGGGTTATACTGGGGGGGAGTGGTTATACTGGGGGGGAGTGGGTTATAATGGGTTATACTGGGTTATACTGGGGGGGACTGGGTTATACTGGTTTATACTGGGAAGGACTGGGTTATACTGGGGGGGAGTGGGTTATACTGGGGGGGAGTGGGTTATAATGGGTTATACTGGGTTATACTGGTGGGGACTGGGTTATACTGGGG
>NW_026776107.1:0-17708 GCF_027477595.1 Haemorhous mexicanus
CTCCCCCAAAATCCCCCATTTTTCCCCCCAAAATCCCCATTTTTTCCCCAAAAAATCCCAATTTTTTCCCCCCAAAATCCCCAATTTTTTCCCCCCAAAAATCCCCCAAATCCCCATTTTTCCCCAAAAAATCCCCATTTTTCCCGCCAAAAAAATCCCTCCCAAATCCCCCATTTTTTCCCCAAAATCCCCATCTTTCCCCCCAAAATTCCCCCCAAAAATCCCCCCAAAAATCCCCATTTTTCCCCCCAAAATCCCCATTTTCCCCCCAAAATAAATCCCCGTTTTTCCCGCCCCAAATCCCGCCGTCCCCTCCTCATTTCCCGCCAACCTCTTGGCCCCGCCCCCAGGTGCTGACGCGCCCCTCGGCAGCCAATAAGAACTTCCCGTTCCACGTGCGCACCTCGCAGATCGGCTCCGCCCCCGGCGCTGGGGGCGGGGCCGGCGGGACCCCGCCCAAATTCCCGCGCCCCTCCCCCACCGGGGGCTACGGCAACGTCACCTTCATCGGGGACAGCGTCCCCAACTTCACCGAGCTCTTCGCCATCCCCGCCCCGGGGCCGCCCGGCGTGAGTGACGGCCGAGGTTTGGGGTGAAAAAGGGGAAAAACGGGAAAAAACGGGGAAGAAATGGGAAAAAATGGGAAAAAACGGCCAAAAAATGGTGAAAAAATGGGAAAAAATGGGGGAAAATGGGGAAAAATGGGGAAAAACGGGGGGAAAGGTGCCCAAGGTCACCGAGCTCTGCTCCATCCCCGCCCAGAGTGAGTGGCAGCCGAGGTTTGGGGTGAAAAAGGGGGAAAAGCGGGAAAAAACGGGGGAAAAATGGGAAAAAACGGGGAAAAATGGGGAAAAATGGGGAAAACGGGGAAAAAATGGGGGAAAATGGGGAAAAATGGGGAAAAATGGGGAAAAACGGGGGGGACAGCGTCCCCAACTTCACCGAGCTCTTCTCCATCCCCGCCCCGGGGCCGCCCGGCGTGAGTGGGCGGCCGAGGTTTGGGGTGAAAAAGGGGAAAAATGGGGAAAAAACGGGGAAAAAATGGGAAAAAACGGGGAAAAAATGGGAAAAAACGGGGAAAAAATGGGGGAAAATGGGGAAAAATGGGGAAAAACGGGGGGAAAGGTGCCCAAGGTCACCGAGCTCTGCTCCATCCCCGCCCAGAGTGAGTGGCAGCCGAGGTTTGGGGCGAAAAAGGGGAAAAATGGGAAAAAACGGGGAAAAAATGGGGAAAAAAATGGGGGGAAAATGGGGGAAAAAATGGGGGAAAATGGGGAAAAACAGGGGGACAGCGTCCCCAAGGTCACCGAGCTCTGCTCCATCCCCGCCCCGGGGGCCGCCCGGCGTGAGTGAGAGCAGAGGTTTGGGTGAAAAAGGGGAAAAACGGAAAAAAACGGGGAAAAAATCGGAAAAACGGTGAAAAAATGGGAAAAAACGGGGGAAAAAATGGGGAAAAAATGGGGGGAAAATGGGAAAAAATGGGGAAAAAATGGAAAAAAACAGGGAAAAATGGGAAAATACAGTGAAAAAACGGGAAAAAATGGGAAAAAATGGGGGAAAATGGGAAAAAATGGGGAAAAAAGGGGAAAAAATGGGGAAAAGCAGGGAAAAAACGGAGAAAAATGGGAAAAAATGGGGGGAAATGGGAAAAACGGGGGAAAGAATGGGAAAAAAGGCCAAAAAATGGGAAAAAAACAGGAAAAAACGGGGAAAATTGGAAAAAAGGGGAAAAAAATGGGGGAAAATGGTTAAAAAATGGGAAAAAAACTGTGAAAAAATGGGAAAAATGGTGAAAAAATGGGAAAAAATGGTGAAAAAATGGGAAAAACGGGGGAAAATGGGAAAAAAGGCTGAAAAAATAGGAAAAATGGGGAAAGATGGGAAAAAATGGGAAAAAACGGGGAAAAATGGGAAAAAACGGGGGGGAAATGGGGAAAAAATGGGAAAAATGGGGAAAAATAGGGAAAAATGGGAAAAATGGGGAAAACACAAGGAAACAATGGGGGAAATTACCCCCAAAAATGGGGGAAAAGATCCCCCAAAAATGGGGAGAAAATCCCAAAAATTGGGGGTAAAATGGGGAAAAAATGGGGGAAAACGCCCCAAAAATGGGAGGAAAAAATCCCAAAAAATGGGGAAAAAATGGGGAAACAATGGGGGAAATTACCCCCAAAAATGGGGGAAAATACCCAAAAAATGAAATGGGGGAAAAGATCCCCAAAAATGGGAGAAAAATCCCAAAAATTGGGGGGAAAATGGGGAAAAAATGGGGGAAAACTCCCCAAAAATGAGGAGAGAATCCCGAAATTTGGGGGGAAAAATGCAAAAAAAATCCGGGGGAAAAACAGCAAAAAAAATGGAAATAATGGTGAAAAAATGGGGAAAAGAAACTGAAAAAAATGGGGAAAAATACCAAAAATGGGCGTGAAAAAAATCCAGAAAAATGGGGGAAAAAAACCAAAAAAAATGGAGGAAAATATCGCCCAAAAATGGGGAGAAAATCCCAAAAATTGGGGGGGAAAAATGGGAAAAAAATATCATAAAATGGGGGGGGAACAGCCCCAAAAAATGAGGGTGAAAAGTCTCCAAAATCCAGGGGGAAAATCCCGAAATTTGGGGAAAAAATAGCAAAAAAATGGGAAAAAATGAGGGAAAATTGAAAAAAAAAAAAAAAAAAAGAGGAATCAAAACCCTAAAAATGGGGGAAAAATCCTGAAAAATGGGGAAAATATCGCCCAAAAATGGGGGTGAGAATTCCCAAAAAACCAGGGGGAAAATGCCGAATTTTGGGGAAAATATGTAAAAAAAACAAAAAACAAAAAATTGGGAAAAAAGGGGGGAAAATGGGGGGGAAAACCCCAAAAATTGGGGGGAAAATGGGAAAAAAATGGGGAAAACACCATAAAAATGGGAAAATATTAAAAAAATGAAATAAATTTTTAAAAAGGAGGGAAATCCCCAAAATTGTATCTAAACATCCTCCAAAAATGGGCAGAAAATCCTGAAAATTGAGGGGGAAATGGGAAAAGAATTTAAAAATTGGGGGGGAAATAGGAAAAAATGGGGGGAAATCCCAAAATTTGGGGTTCCAGGGGTGGGGGAGGACCCCAAAATTGGGGTGAAAACCCCAAAATTGTGGGGGAAATCCCCAAATTTTTGGTTTTAGGGTGGGGGGGACCCCAAATTTTGAGGGGAAATTGCCAAAATTTGGGGTTCCAGGGGTTGGGGGGACCCCAAAATTCCCCCCAAAAATGGTCCCTCCCCCCCCCCCCCAGGTGCGGCCGCAGGTGGAGGAGACCCCGGCGGGGGGAGGGGGAGGGGTCTGGGCACCGCCCGCCCCTCCCCCACCCAAGGCGCCCCTCCCCCACGGGGGGGCCCCGAATATTTCAGCGTCCACTCGGGGGGGGGCGGCTCCTGTGACCCCCAAATTCCAACCCCAAAAAGGGACCCGGGGGACCCCAAAATCTGCCCCAAATTTTGATCCGGGGGACCCCAAAATCTGCCCCAAATTTGGCCAAATTCCCCCCAAATCCTGATTGGGAAACCCCAAAATCCCGACCCCAAATTTTGCCAAATTCACCCCAAATCCGGACCCCAAATGGGACCCGGGAGACCCCAAAATTCAGCCCCAAATTTTGCCCCAAATTTGGCCAAATTCCCCCCAAATTCTGACCCCAAATGGGACCCGGGGGACCCCAAAATTCAGCCCCAAATTCAGCCCCAAATTTGGCCGAAATCCCCCCAAATCCTGATGAAGGAAACCCCAAATTCTGCCCCAAATTTTGCCAAATTCACCCCAAATCCGGACCCCAAATGGGACTTGGGGGACCCCAAAATTCTTCCCAAAATCTGCCCCAAATTTGGCCGAATTCACCCCAAATCCTGATTGGGAAACCCCAAAATCCCGACCCCAAATTTTGCCCCAAATTCCCCCCAAATCCTGACCCCAAATGGGACCCGGGGGACCCCGAAATTCAGCCCCAAATTTTGCCCCAAATTTGCCCGAATTCCCCCCAAATCCTGACGAAGGAAACCCCAAAATCCGCCTCAAATTTTGCCCCAAATTTGGCCAAATTCGCCCCAAATCCGGACCCCAAATTTCTTCCCAATATTTGCCCCAAATTTTGCCAAATTCACCCCAAATCCCGACCCCAAATGGGACCCGGGGGACCCCAAAATTTAGCCCCAAATTCAGCCCCAAATTTGGCCAAATTCCCCCCAAATCCCGACCCCAAATTTTGCCAAATTCACCCCAAATCCCGACCCCAAATTTTCCCAAATTCACCCCCAAATCCTGACCCCAAATGGGACCCGGGGGACCCCAAATTTTGCCCCAAATTTTGCCGAATTCGCCCCAAATCCTGACGAAGGAAACCCCAAAATCTGCGCCAAATTTTGCCCCAAATTTCCCCCAAATCCTGACGGAGGAAACCCCAAAATCTGCCCCAAATTTTGCCCCAAATTTTGCCAAATTGCCCCCAAATCCCGACCTCAAATGGGACTCGGGGGACCCCAAAATTCAGCCCCAAAATCCGCCCCAAATTCTCCCTCAAATTTGCCCGAATTCCCCCCAAATGCGGACCCCGGCCCCTCCCCCCGGATTTTGCCCAAATAAAGGAAATTTTCCCCCATTCCCGAGGTTCTCTTTCCTTTTTTTTGACTTTTTTGGGGCTTTTCGACCCCAAAATTGGGGGAGGGGTCCTGGGGGGAGGGGATTTAGGGGTGGGGGAGGGGCCAGGATGCGTTTCCCACGCCCCTCCCCCACCCCCGTTGAGGTCAATGGGGATTTTTTGGGGGGTGGGGGAGGGGCGTGGTCAGGGTGGGGAAGGGGCGAGGCCCAAGGGGAGTTTCCCACGCCCCTCCCCCACCCCCATTTGGGTCCACTGAGGATTTGGGGGGTGGGGGAGGGGCGAGGCCCAAGGGGAATTTCCCACGCCCCTCCCCCACCCTCGTTCGGGTCAAATTTGGATTTTGGGGGGTGGGGGAGGGGCCAGGATGGGTTTCCCCACGCCCCTCCCCCACCCCCGTTGAGGCCAATGGGGATTTTTTGGGGGGTGGGGGAGGGGCGTAGTCAGGGTGGGGGAGGGTCGAGGCCCAAGGGGAATTTCCCACGCCCCTCCCCCACCCCCATTCGGGTCAAATTTGGATTTTTGGGGGGTGGGGGAGGGGCCAGGATGGGTTTCCCACGCCCCTCCCCCACCCCCCTTGAGGTCAAGGGGGATTTGGGGGGTGGGGGAGGGGCGTGGTCAAGGTGGGGGAGAGGCGAGGCCCAAGGGGAGTTTCCCACGCCCCTCCCCCACCCCCGTTCGGGTCAAATTTGGATTTTGGGGGGGTGGGGGAGGGGTCAGGATCAGTTTCCCACGCCCCTCCCCCACCCCCATTGAGGCCAATGGGGATTTGGGGGGGTGGGGGAGGGGCGTGGTCAAGGTGGGGGGAGGGGCGAGGCCAAAGGGGAATTTCCCACGCCCCTCCCCCACCCTCGTTCGGGTCAAATTTGGATTTTGGGGGGTGGGGGAGGGGTCAGGATGGGTTTCCCACGCCCCTCCCCCACCCCCGTTGATGTCAATGGGGATTTTTTGGAGGGTGGGGGAGGGGCGTGGTCAAGGTGGGGGAGGGGCGAGGCCCAAGGGGAGTTTCCCACGCCCCTCCCCCACCCCCGTTTAGGCCAATGGGGATTTTTGGGGGGTGGGGGAGGGGTCAGGATGGGTTTCCCACGCCCCTCCCCCACCCCCGTTTAGGCCAATGGGGATTTTTTTGGAGGGTGGGGAGGGGCGTGGTCAGGGTGGGGGAGGGGCGAGGCCAAAGGGGAATTTCCCACGCCCCTCCCCCACCCCCGTTCGGGTCAAATTTGGATTTTTGGGGGGTGGGGGGAGGGGTCAGGATGGGTTTCCCACGCCCCTCCCCCACCCCCGTTTGGGCCAATGGGATTTTTTTGGGGGGTGGGGGAGGGGCGTGGTCAAGGTGGGGGAGGGGCGAGGCCCAAAAGGAATTTCCCACGCCCCTCCCCCACCCTCGTTCGGGTCAAATTTGGATTTTTGGGGGGTGGGGGAGGGGTCAGGATGGGTTTCCCACGCCCCTCCCCCACCCCCCTTGAGGTCAATGGGGATTTTTTGGGGGGTGGGGGAGGGGCGTGGTCAAGGTGGGGGAGGGGCGAGGCCCAAGGGGAGTTTCCCACGCCCCTCCCCCACCCCCATTCGGGTCAAATTTGGATTTTTGGGGGGTGGGGGGAGGGGTCAGGATGGGTTTCCCACGCCCCTCCCCCACCCCCATTTGGGTCCACTGAGGATTTGGAGGGTGGGGGAGGGGCGTGGTCAGGGTGGGGGAGGGGCGAGGCCCAAGGGGAGTTTCCCACGCCCCTCCCCCACCCCCGTTCGGGTTAAATTTGGATTTTTGGGGGGTGGGGGAGGGGCCAGGATGCGTTTCCCACGCCCCTCCCCCACCCCCATTTGGGTCAAATTTGGATTTTGGGGGGTGGGGGGAGGGGCCAGGATGAGTTTCCCACGCCCCTCCCCCACCCCCATTGAGGTCAAGGGGGATTTTGGGGTGGGGGAGGGGTCAGGATGGGTTTCCCACGCCCCTCCCCCACCCCCGTTGATGTCAATGGGGATTTTTTGGAGGGTGGGGGAGGGGCGTGGTCAAGGTGGGGGAGGGGCGAGGCCCAAGGGGAGTTTCCCACGCCCCTCCCCCACCCCCATTCGGGTCAAATTTGGATTTTTGGGGGGTGGGGGGAGGGGTCAGGATGGGTTTCCCACGCCCCTCCCCCACCCCCATTGAGGTCAAGGGGGATTTAGGGGTGGGGGGAGGGGCCAGGATCAGTTTCCCACGCCCCTCCCCCACCCCCGTTTGGGTCCACTGAGGATTTTGGGGGGGTGGGGGAGGGGCGTGGTCAGGGTGGGGGAGGGGCGAGGCCCAAGGGGAGTTTCCCACGCCCCTCCCCCACCCCCGTTCGGGTCAAATTTGGATTTAGGGGGGTGGGGGAGGGGTCAGGATCAGTTTCCCACGCCCCTCCCCCACCCCCGTTGATGTCAATGGGGATTTTTGGAGGGTGGGGGAGGGGCGAGCGGTCAAGGTGGGGGGAGGGGTGGGGAGGGGAGGAAAGGCCGAGGGTGGGGGGAGGGGCGCGCGCTCAGGAAACGCCGAAACTTCCTCCGCGTCCCCAAAAACCGCATCCCCCGCCCCTCCCCCACCCCGCCCCGCCCCTCCCCCACCCCGCAGCCGCTTCTTGGGGACACCCGGGAGAGAGAGAGAGAGAGAGAGAGAGAGAGAGGGGGGGGACAGCGCCGCCCCTCCCCCACCCGGACCTGCACCCCCCCCTCTGAGCCCAGCCCCTCCCCCACCCTCGGACCCCTCCCCCACGCTTTGGGGGGCACCCCAGCCCCTCCCCCACCCTTTTTGGGGGGCACCCCAGCCCCTCCCCCACCCTCGGACCCCTCCCCCACCCTTTGGGGGGCAGCCCAGCCCCTCCCCCACCCTTTTTGGGGGGCACCCCAGCCCCTCCCCCACCCTCGGACCCCTCCCCCACCCTTTGGGGGACACCCTCGGACCCCTCCCCCACCCTTTGGGGGGCACCCCAACCCATCCCCCACCCTCTCGGACCCCTCCCCCACCCTCGGACCCCTCCCCCACCCTTTTTGGGGGGCACCCCAGCCCCTCCCCCACCCTCTCGGGGGCACCCCAGCCCCTCCCCCACCCTCTCGGACCCCTCCCCCACTCTCGGACCCCTCACCCACCCTTTTTGTGGGGCACCCCAACCCCTCCCCCACCCTCTCGGGGCACCCCAGCCCCTCCCCCACCCTTTGGGGGGCAGCCCAGCCCCTCCCCCACCCTCGGACCCCTCCCCCACCCTTTGGGGGGCACCCCAGCCCCTCCCCCACCCTTTGGGGGACACCCCAGCCCCTCCCCCACCCTTTTTGGGGGGCACCCCAGCCCCTCCCCCACCCTCGGACCCCTCCCCCACTCCGGGAATTGCCGGTGGGAATTCAGGTAAGGGTGGGGGAGGGGCGGTGGGGGAGGGGCGGGGGAGGCGTTTGGGGACACTTGGGGACACCTGGGGGTATTTAGGGACCTTGGGGACACCTTGGGGACACATCCTGGGACATCTTGGGGACCTCTTGGGGACATTTGGACACCTTGGGACCTTCTGGGGACACCTGGGGACACCTTGGGGACCTCTTGGGGACATTTGGGGACACCTTGGGGACATTTGGGGACACTTGGGGACATTTGGGGACACTTGGGGACACGTCCTGGGACATTTGGGGACATCTGGGGACATCTGGGGACACCTTGGGGACACCTTGGGGATGACTTGGGGACACCTGGGGACATTTGGGGACACCTGGGGACACGTCCTGGGACATCTTGGGGACCTCTTGGGGACGTCTGGGGACACCTTGGGGACATCTGGGGACACCTTGAGGGCACCTTGGGACCTTCTGGGGACACCTGGGACCTTCTGGGGACATTTGGGGACACTTGGGGACCTTGGGGACCTTGGGGACACCTGGGGGACATTTTGGGACCCCTCTGGGACATTTGGGGATGTCTTGGGCCACCTGGGGACGTTTTGGGGACATTTTGGGACCTCCTGGCCCACCTGTGACCCCTCCTGGGCCACCTGGGGACCTCCTGGGCCACCTGGGGCTTCTTCTGGGCTTCTTCTGGGCCACCTGGGTCACCTGTGACCCCTCCTGTCCCACCTGGGCACCTCCTGGGCCACCTGGGACCCCTCCTGTCCCACCTGTGACCCCTCCTGTCCCACCTGTGACCCCTCCTGGGCCACCTGTGACCCCTCCTGGGCCACCTGTGACCCCTCCTGTCCCAGCTGTGACCCCTCCTGTCCCACCTGTGACCCCTCCTGTCCCACCTGTGACCCCTCCTGTCCCACCTGTGACCCCTCCTGTCCCACCTGTGACCCCTCCTGGGCCACCTGTGACCCCTCCTAACCCACCTGGGAACCTCCTGGGCCACCTGGGAACCTCCTGGGCCACCTGGGCACCCCCTGGGCCACCTGGGGCTTCTTCTGGCCCACCTGGTGACCTCCTGGGCCACCTGAGAACCTCCTGAGCCACCTGTGACCCCTCCTGGGCCACCTGGTGATCTCCTGGGCCACCTGTGACCCTCTCGTCTGGGCCACCTGGGGCTTCTTCTGAGCCACCTGGGGACCTCCTGGCCCACCTGTGACCCCTCGTGTCCCACCTGTGACCCCTCCTGGCCCACCTGGGAACCTCCTGGGTCACCTTTGACCCCTCCTGGGCCACCTGGGAACCTCCTGGGCCACCTGTGACCCCTCCTGTCCCACCTGTGACCCCTCCTGTCCCACCTGTGACCCCTCCTGGCCCACCTGGGCACCTCCTGGGCCACCTGGGGCTTCTTCTGGGCTTCTTCTGGGCCACCTGTGACCCCTCCTGTCCCACCTGCGACCCCTCGTGGCCCACCTGTGACCCCTCCTGGCCCACCTGGGAACCTCCTGGCCCACCTGTGACCCCTCCTGTCCCACCTGTGAACCCTCCTGTCCCACCTGTGACCCCCTCCTGGCCCACCTGTGACCCCTCCTGTCCCACCTGGGCACCTCCTGGGCCACCTGGGGCTTCTTCTGGGCTTCTTCTGGGCCACCTGGGTCACCTGGGACCCCACCTGGGACACCTGGGGACCTCCTGTCCCACCTGGGGACCTCCTGGGCCACCTGGGGCTTCTTCTGGGCCACCTGGGAACCTCCTGTCCCACCTGTGACCCCTCCTGTCCCACCTGTGACCCCTCCTGGGCCACCTGGGCACCTCCTGGGCCACCTGTGACCCCTCCTGGGCCACCTGGGAACCTCCTGGGCCACCTGGGAACCTCCTGTCCCACCTGTGACCCCTTGTGTCCCACCTGTGACCCCTCCTGTCCCACCTGTGACCCCTCGTGTCCCACCTGTGACCCAACCCCCCACCGTCCCACCTGTCCCCAGGTGCGCCATGTCGGCCGCGCTGGTGCTGACCGTCTACATCCTGACCTTCGCCGTCGGCTTCCCGGCCAACCTCTTCACCTTGGCCGTGCTGCTGGCCAAATCCCGCCGCCGGCCACGCCCGGCCCGCGCCCGACCACGCCCCCCTCACCTGCCTGACCTCGGCCGAGCTCCTCCTGCTCAACCTGACCACGGCCCGACCTCCTCCTCCTCCTCTTCCTCCCGTTCAAGATGGCGGAGGCGGCGGCGGGCATGGCGTGGCCGCTGCCGGCCCGCGCTCTGCCCGGTGGCCAACTTCGTCTTCTACTCCAGCATGTACCTGGGCGGGCTCTTCCTGGCGGCGCTCAGCGTCCAGCGCTACCTGGGCGTGGCCTTCCCGCTGCACCTGCGGGCCCGGCGCCGCCGCCGCCGCCCTGCTGGCGCTCAGCGCCGCCATCTGGCTGCTGGCCTGCGGCCACTGCTCCGTCGTCTTCGTGGCCGAGTTCACCCGCACGGATCGGGATGGGGGAGGGGGGTGGGGAGGGGGGGGGGTGGGGGGGGTGGTGCCGGTGGGGGCGTTGAGTCCAAGAGGTTCGGCGCTGTCGAGCCAATGGCCAACCCCGCTGACCCCAAGAGGTTCAACCCCATTGACCCCATGGCCAACCCCGCTGACCCCAAGAGGTTCAACTCTGTTGACGCCATGGCCAACCCCATTGACCCCATTGACCCCAAGAGGTTCAATCCCCTTGACCCCAAGAGGTTTGACACCCTTGACCCCATGGCCTACCCTATTGACCCCAAGAGGTCCAACCCCGTTGACCCCAGGACCTTCAACCCCATTGACCCCATGGCCAACCCCATTGACCCCGTTGACCCCAAGAGGTCCAACCCCGTTGACCCCCTTGACCCCAAGAGGTTCAACCCCCTTGACCCCCATGGCCAACCCCGTTGACCCCAAGAGTTCCAACCCCCTTGACCCCATGGCCAACCCCATTGACCCCAAGAGGTTCGATTCTGTTGACCCCATGGCCAACCCCACTGACCCCAAGACCTTCAACCCCGTTGACCGCCATGTCCTCATGGCCAACCTCATTGACCCCATGGCCAACCCCCTTGACCCCAAGAGGTTCAATGCCCTTGACCCCATGGCCAACCCCATTGACCCCATTGACCCCAAGAGGTTCAACCCCATTGACGCCATGGTCAACCCCCTTGACCCCAAGACCTTCGACCCCTTGACCCCAAGAGGTTCAACCCCGTTGACCCCAAGATCTTCAACCCTGATGACCGCCATGTCCTCATGGCCAACCCCATTGACCCCATGGCCAACCCTGTTGACCCCATGGCCAACCCCATTGACCCCAAGAGGTTCGACCCCGTTGACCCCATGGCCAACCCCATTGACCCCATTGACCCCGAGAGGTTCAACCCCCTTGACCCCAAGAGGTTTGACGCCCTTGACCCCATGGCCAACCCCATTGACCCCATGGCCAACCCATTGACCCCATTGACCCCATGGCCAACCCCATTGACCCCATGGCCAACCCCATTGACCCCAAGACCTTCAACCCCGTTGACTGCCATGTCCTCATGGCCAACCCCATTGACCCCATGGCCAACCCCGTTGACCCCATTGACCCCAAGAGGTTCAACCCCATTGACGCCATGGTCAACCCCCTTGACCCCAAGACCTTCAACCCCGTTGACCCCAAGAGGTTCAACCCCACTGACCTCATGACCAACCCCATTGACCCCAAGAGGTTCAACCCTGCTGACCCCCATGTCCTCATGGCCAACCCCCTTGACCTCATGGCCAACCTCATTGACCCCAAGAGCTTCAACCCCAATGACCCCAAGACCCTCAAACTCAAACTCGTTGACCCCAAGACCAACCCCAACTTCTCCAAGACCCCCAACCCCAAACCCCCCAACTCCAATGACCCCAAGACCCCCAACCCCCAATGACCCCAACCCCATTGACCCCAAGACCCTCAACCCCAACCCCATTGACCCCAAGACCCTCAAACTCAAACTCGTTGACCCCAAGACCAACCCCAACCTCTCCAAGCCCCCCAACCCCAACCCCACTGACCCCAAGACCCCCAACCCCAATGACCCCAAGACCCTCAAACTCAAACTCGTTGACCCCAAGACCAACCCCAACCCCCCCAAGACCCTCAACCCCAACCCCAATGACCCCAAGACCCTCAACCCCAACCCCAATGACCCCAAGACCCTCAACCCCAACCCCAATGACCCCAAGTTCAACCCCATTGACCCCAAGACCCCCAACCCCAACCCCAATGACCCCAAAGTCAACCCCATTGACCCCAAGGTCAACCCCATTGACCCCAAGGTCAACCCCAACCCCAATGACCCCAAGTTCAACCCCAATGACCCCAAGACCCCCAACCCCAACCCCAATGACCCCAAGTTCAACCCCAATGACCCCAAGTTCAACCCCAACCCCAATGACCCCAAGACCCCCAACCCCAATGACCCCAAGACCCCCAACCCCAATGACCCCAAGTTCAACCCCAATGACCCCAAGTTCAACCCCAATGACCCCAACCCCAACCCCAACCCCCCCAAGACCCCCATCAACCCCACGACCACCCCCAACCCCCCCACCCCCCTCCCCCCCCCGCTGCTACGACGACTTCCCGGCCGCCCAGCTGCGCTTCGTGCTCCCGCTGCGCCTCGAGTTCTTCTTCGTCCTCTTCCTCGCCCCCTTCTCCGTCACCGTCTTCTGCTACGTCGGCTTCGTGCGGGCGCTGCTGGCGCGGCCGGCGCTGCCGGCGGCCAAACGGCGCCGGGCCGTGGGCCTGGCCGTGGCCACCATGGTCATCTTCGGCCTCTGCTTCGCCCCCTACAACGTCTCGCACCTGGTGGGCTTCTGGCAGGGCCGCAGCCCCGGCTGGCGCGTCTACGCCACGCTGCTCAGCGGCCTCAACGCCGCCCTCGACCCGCTGGTCTTCTACTGCTCCTGCGGCGCCCTGCGCCAGGCGCTGGCCGGGCTCTGGAAAGGGCTCCGAGGGAGGGTTGGGGGAGAAATCGGTGAGAAATCCGTGAAATGTGGTGAAATGTGGTGAAATGTGGTGAAATGTGGTCGGGATCGGTGTGGAAAGGGTTAAAGTGTTGTCGGAATCGGCGTGGAAAGGGTTAAAAAGTCACCGAGATGGGACAGGAAAGGGTTAAAAAGTCACCGAGGTGGGACGGGAAAGGGTTAATGAAATGTTGTCCCAAAGGAACTAAAAAATTCCTCAAAAATTCGCTAAAAGTTCCCCCCAAAAATTTGCTCAAATATCCCCAAAAAATCCCTCCAAAATTCACTCTAAATCCCCCCAAAAATTCCTCAAAAAATCCCCCCAAAATTCCCCAAAATTCCTCAAAAAATTCCTCAAAAAATCCCAAATAAATCCCCCAAAATTCATCAAAAAATCCCCCAAAAAATCACTAAAAATCCCCCCAAAAAGTCCTCAAAAAATCACCCAAAAATCCCCCAAAATTCCTCAAAAAAATTACCAAAAATTCCCCCGAAAGATCACTAAAAATCCCCCCAAAATTCCTCAAAAAAAATCCCCCCAAAAGATCACTAAAAATCCCCCAAAATTCCTTGAAAAATCCCCCCAAAAATTCCTCAAAAAATCCCCCCAAAATTCCCCAAAATTCATCAAAAAATTCCTCAAAAAATCCCAAATAAATCCCCCAAAATTCATCAAAAAATCCCCCAAAAAATCACTAAAAATCCCCCCAAAAAGTCCTCAAAAAATCACCCCAAAATCCCCCAAAATTCCTCAAAAAAATTACCAAAAATTCCCCCGAAAGATCACTAAAAATCCCCCCAAAAATTCCTCAAAAAAAATCCCCCCAAAAGATCACTAAAAATCCCCCAAAATTCCTTGAAAAATCCCCCAAAAATTCCTCAAAAAATCCCCCCAAAATTCCCCAAAATTCATCAAAAAATTCCTCAAAAAATCCCAAATAAATCCCCCAAAATTCATCAAAAAATCCCCCAAAAAATCACTAAAAATCCCCCCAAAAAGTCCTCAAAAAATCACCCAAAAATCCCCCAAAATTCCTCAAAAAAATTACCAAAAATTCCCCCGAAAGATCACTAAAAATCCCCCCAAAAATTCCTCAAAAAAAATCCCCCCAAAAGATCACTAAAAATCCACCAAAATTCCTTGAAAAATCCCCCAAAAATTCCTCAAAAAATCCCCCCAAAAATCCCCAAAAATTCTCCAAAAATCGCCAAAAATCCCCCCTTAAATTGCCAAAAAAATGTCAAAAATGGCCAAAAAAATCCCTCCAAAAATTCTTCCAAAAATCCCCCAAAATCCCTTTAAAAATCCCAAATAAATCCCCCAAAATTCCTCAAAAAATTACCAAAAATCCCTCCCAAAATCCCCCAAAATTCCTTTAAAAATCCCAAATAAATCCCCCAAAATTCCTCAAAAAATTACCAAAAAATCCCTCCAAAAAATCACTAAAAATCCACCAAAATTCCTTTAAAAATCCCCAAAAAATCCCCCAAAATTCCTCAAAAAATTACCAAAAAAAAAAAAAATCACTAAAAATTCCTTTAAAAATCCCAAATAAATCCCCAAAAATTCCTCAAAAAATTACTAAAAAATCCCCCAAAAAATCCCCCCAAAAAATCACTAAAAATCCCCCAAACTTCCTTGAAAAATCCCCCCAAAAATCCCCAAAAATTCTCCAAAAAATCGCCAAAAATCCCCCCTAAAATAGCAAAAAAAAGTCAAAAATGGCCAAAAAATCCCTCCAAAAATTCCTAAAAAAATCTCCTAAAATCTTTAAAAAATCGTCCAAAATCCCCAGAAATTCCAACAAAAATTCCCCAAAAAAGCCCCAAAAATCCTCAAAAAAAACCCCCCAAAAATCCCTGAAAAATCCTCCCCCAAAAAGCACCGAAATTTCCCCAAAATTCCTTTAAAAATTCTCCAAAAAATTCTCCCCAAAATCTCTCAAAAAGCCCCAAAACCGCGTTAAAAAAATCTGCATTGCGCCATGACGTCATCCCACGCCCATGGCGTCACTCTCCGCGGCGCCGCCCTGACGTCATCCCGCGCCCTGACGTCACCAATTCCAACCAAACGCCGCCAAAAAGACCCAGACCGACACCACGGGCGACAATGACGTCACTCCTGTCGCGACAGCGGCGATAGAAGCGTCCTTGCCGCCCTTTCGCCGTCGCCATGGCGACGGTCCTCCAGCGCCGCCCGCCCCAAGATGGCGGCGCCCCAAGATGGCCGCTCCGCCCCGCGCGCCCTTGGCGCCTCTATGGTCGCGGGCGCGCCGCGCCGCCTCAACCAATAGGAGCGCCAGTTGGGCGGGGCCTACCCCCGGATACACCAATCAAACAGCGAAACGTCACATAAGAGGCGTGGCCCACACCGCCCCTGACCCCGGAAGGCGGGACGGGAACTCAACCGTGAGGCGGCGACCAATCAGCAGAGAGCGAGGGCGGGATTAAGGCGAGAGTGGCCAATAGGCGCGCGCGGGGTGGACGCGCCGACCAATGGGAGCGCGGGGTGGGCGTGGCTCAGAGCTGGGCGCTCTCCGGCCGCCGCCGCGTGAGTTCGGCGTGGAGGGGGAGGGGCGGCGGCGATTTTGTGGCGAATTTGGGCGATTTTGGGGCTTTTTGGGGTCACCCCCAGCGGGGTCGAGGAGGGGCGGGGCGAGATCCTTGGGAGAGGGGGTTTGGCGCGGCGATTTGGCGGGAAAGCGCGGCGGTTTGGCGGGAATCCGCGTTGGGGGGGGCGGTTTTGGGGTGAAATTTGGGGATTTCGGGGTGGGAATTTGAAAAGTTTTTTTTTTTGTTTTAAATTTCAGCCCCTCCCCCACCATGGGCAACGTTTGGGCCGCCGGGTCCCCCCCTCCCCCTCCTGCTGCCCCTCCCCCCCTGCTGCCCGTGCCCCCCCCCGGCTTTGGGGCCCCTCCCCCCGTCAGCGGCTTGGGTGGGGGAGGGGCGCCCCTCCCCCCACGCCCCCCCGAGGGGGGGGAGCCCCTCCCCAACCCCGGAGCCTTCGAGGAGTGTCACAGGCGCTGCAAAGGTGAGAGAGGGAAAACAGCCCCCAAATCCCCCCCAAAATCAGCCCAAAATCCCCAAAAATCGGCCCAAAAATGACCCCAGAATCCCCAAAAATCAGCCCAAAAATCAACCCAAAAATGACCCCAAAATCCCCAAAAATCAGCCCAAAAATGACCCCAGAATCCCCAAAAATCAGCCCCAAAATCAGCCCAAAAATGACCCCAGAATCCCCAAAAATCGGCCCAAAATTGACCCCAAAATCCCCCAAAATCAGCCTAAAAATGACTCCATTATCTCCAAAAATCAGTCAAAAAATCAGCCCAAAAATCATCCCAAAAATGACCCCAAAATCCCTAAAAATCAGCCCAAAAATGACCCAAAAATCGGCCCAAGAATGACCCCAAAATCCCCAAAAATCAGCCCAAAAATGACCCCAAAATCCCCAGAAATCAGCCCAAAAATCAACCCAGAATCCTCAAAAATCAGCCCAAAAATTGACCCCAAAATCCCCAAAAATCAGCCCAAAAATCCCCAAAAATCAGCCCCGAATCTCCAAAAATCAGCCCAAAAATCAACCCAAAATCAGCCAAAAAATGCCCCAAAATCAGCCCAGAAATCAACCCATAATCCACAAAAATCGGCCCAAAAATGACCCCAAAAATGACCCCAAAATCCCCAGAAATCACCCCAAAAATCAACCCAAAAATCAACCGAGAATCCCCAAAAATCAGTCCAAAAATGAACCCAGAATCCCCAAAAATCAACCCAAAAATCAGCCCAAAAATGACCCCAAAATCCCCAAAAATCAGCCCAAAAATCAACCCAGAATCCTCAAAAATCAGCCCCAAAATGATCCCAAAATCCCCAGAAATCGGCTCAAAATTGACCCCAAAATCCCCCAAAATCAGCCTAAAAATGACTCCATTATCTCCAAAAATCAGTCAAAAAATCACCCCAAAAATCATCCCAGAAATGACCCCAAAATCCCCAAAAATCAGCCCAAAAATGACCCAAAAATCGGCCCAAGAATGACCCCAAAATCCCCAAAAATCAGCCCAAAAATGACCCAAAAATCGGCCCAAGAATGACCCCAAAATCCCCAAAAATCAGCCCAAAAATGACCCCAAAATCCCCAGAAATCAGCCCAAAAATCAACCCAGAATCCTCAAAAATCAGCCCAAAAATTGACCCCAAAATCCCCAAAAATCAGCCCAAAAATCCCCAAAAATCAGCCCCGAATCTCCAAAAATCAGCCCAAAAATCAACCCAAAATCAGCCAAAAAATGCCCCAAAATCAGCCCAGAAATCAACCCATAATCCACAAAAATCGGCCCAAAAATGACCCCAAAAATGACCCCAAAATCCCAGAAATCACCCCAAAAATCAACCCAAAAATCAACCGAGAATCCCCAAAAATCAGTCCAAAAATGAACCCAGAATCCCCAAAAATCAACCCAAAAATCAGCCCAAAAATGACCCCAAAATCCCCAAAAATCAGCCCAAAAATCAACCCAGAATCCTCAAAAATCAGCCCCAAAATGATCCCAAAATCCCCAGAAATCGGCTCAAAATTGACCCCAAAATCCCCCAAAATCAGCCTAAAAATGACTCCATTATCTCCAAAAATCAGTCAAAAAATCAGCCCAAAAATCATCCCAAGAATGACCCCAAAATCCCCAAAAATCAGCCCAAAAATGACCCAAAAATCGGCCCAAGAATGACCCCAAA